>NW_022436991.1:3699484-3831126 GCF_009761245.1 Sapajus apella | reverse complement strand
AAAAAAAAAAAAAAAAAAAAAGAAATTCTCTGCGTGGAATATGGTCTCCTCTCTCTCAGTTATTATGCAGTCGTTTGCTTATATTGCTGTGGACTCGTGGATATTTTATACTCCTGGGTAATAATTCAGTGTCATTCAATGTGTTATTATTTTGTTGCTCAAGTCGTTTCAGCTTTGGCCACTAGGAGCTCTTTCAGGTTGGTTCTTGTGTCCCCTTGATAAGCTCTCTTCCCTTTGTTTTTTGAGCACTTGTGACTTTCTGGTACTATAAAGCACTCCAGCCCTACAATCAGCCGATTTTCTATGGAGCCACTCACTCCCCTATGGAGATTTTTAAAAATCTAGGTTCATGGATTTTGTGCTATACCTACTGAGTCAATCCCTGGGGCAAGATCTAGGTACAGGCATTTTAACGAGTTTCCAAGTTGGTCACAGTGCGGCAGTGAGTTTGCTGGTGACACTGAGGAGTCACTGATTTATGTAACTTGAACTGAAGGTAGACAAAATAGGCCAAATGACAGAAATACTCTGGAGGTCGACGAGAATGGCGTTTACAGGCAGACGGGCTCTCAGAGTTGGAGAAGATTGAAAGGGTCTTTTTTAGGCCATTTAAATTCATTCATTTACCCGTTCATGGATTCAGACAGAATCAGGCAGTGCTGAGTAAGTTCCAGGCCCGTGACCCCCCCCACACTGTGGCGATGCCAGACGAGGGCAGGGAGGCACCCACAGCTGAGTCAACCAGCAGGCACACCTCATTCCTTCTGAGTGTCCCAAATGCAAGAGTTTTCGTGTGAGTACAGAGAACACACACATGACTAGAAACGTCATTCTCTTCCTTTAAAGAAAGGTACGGGGTGGTCTGTTTCCTTTTCAAGACTGAAAGAGCCAACGTGTATCTCCAGGAGCCAATGCCGCTAGGCTGCATACACACATGTATCCTATCCACAAGGAGAAAGGCAGAAATAGACTCAGGAATGGGTTAGCAGGGTTTCTCCACCACATCAGTACCTGTGTATTTCTTTCCAGTTATTTTCCCCTAGGACTTGACAATTTGGGAACCAAAGCTCGCTCTTTCTCTCTCTTTTTTTTTTTAGCTCTATCACCCAGGCTGGAATTCAGTGGCCTGATCATATCTTACTGCAGCCTTGAACTCCTGTGCTCAAGCGATGCCCCCACCTTAGCCTCCTGAGTATCCAGGACTTCAGGCATGCACCACCACCTAATTGTTTTTTTCTTTTCTTTCTTTTGTTTTTTTTTTTTGGAGATGGAGTCTAGTTCTGTCACTCAGTTTGGAGTGCAGTGGCGTGATCTCTGCTCACTGCAACCTCCGCCTCCCAGGGTCAAGCAATGCTCTTGCCTTAGCATCCTGAGTAGCTGGGATTACAGGTGTGTACCACCATGCCCAGCTAATTTTTGCATTTTTAGTAGAGACAGGATTTCACCATGTTGGTCAAGGTGGTCTCGAACTCCTGACCTTGTGATCCACCTGCCTTGGCCTCCCAAAGCGCTGGGATTACAGGCGTGAGCCACTGCATCCTGCCTTTTATTCTTTTATGTAGAGACGGGTCTCGTTATTTTGCCCAGGTTGGGTCTTAAACTGGCCTCAAGCGATCCTCCTGCCTCAGCCTCCCAAAGTACTGGGATTACAGGCATGAGACACTGTTCCCAGCTCTAAAACTCATTTAATACTCAGAATTATCTTACCCTTTCCTGGGAATTCCATTGTGGCAGATGACAATGGGTGGGATGATCTGTTGTGTCTATAGATACCTTGGGGGAAAGCAATACTTGTGTTGTGAATGAAACCAGATAATAATTTCAGTTTCCATATGTGGAAGCAAACCATTGACCCTTTTCCGTTCTCTCCCCAGCTTCTTCCTGGAGAAGAATATGTTTGTTTTCTTCTTGAACATCCTGCGGCAAAAATCGGGCCGTTATGTGTGCGTTCAGCTGCTGCAGACCTTGAACATCCTCTTTGAGAATATCAGTCACGAGACCTCACTTTGTAAGGACATTCCTTGGTATTTACCTCTGTACTGCTGGGCATCTAGCAGGGTGAAGTGTGGCATGGTTTTCTCTGTCTGTGCTTCCTGAGTGTATTAGTCTGCTCGGGCTGCCCTAACAAAATACCATAGACTGAGTGGGTTAAACAACAGAAATGAGTTTTCTCACTGTTCTGGAGGATAGAAGTCCAAGACTGGCCAGGCATGGTGTCTCATGCCTGTAACCCCAGCATAATAGGCGGCCAAAGTGGGCAGATGACTTGAGCTCAGGAGTTTGAGAACAGCCTGGACAACAAAGTGAAACCCCATCTCTACAAAAAACGTAAAAATTAGCTGGGTGTGGTGGTGTGCACCTGAAGTGCCAGCTACTCAGGAGGCTGAGGTGGGAAAATTGCTTAAGTCAAAAAAAGTGGAGACTGCAGTGAGCCATGATTGCGCCACTGCACTCCAGCCTGGGTGTTAGAGCAAGATTTTGTCTCCAGCAGCAAAAAAGATCAGGTTGTCATCAGGGTTAGTTTCTGGTGAGGACTCTCTTCTTGGCTTGCAGAAGACCACCTTCTTGCTGTGCATGGCCTTTGATCTGTGTGAGTGGAGAGAGATTGAGAGAGAGGCAGCTGCTGTCTTTTCCTCTTAAAGGGACACCAGTCCTATTGGATGATAGCCCCCACCCTTCTGATCTCATTTAACCTTAATTTCCTCCCCCAAAGACTCTGTCTTCAAATACAGTCACAAGCAGGGTTAGAGTTTCCACGTAGGAACTTGAGAGGGACACAGTTCAGTCCCTAACCCTGTGTTTGTCCCTGTGTGGTGAGTACCGTGAGAGGGTTCCCCTCTGCTGATGATGTTGGGGGTGTTTGCTGTTCTTCATGACTTGCTGTTAAAGAGTTGGGGTCACTGAATCATCAGCCAACAGAATACGCTGGAAGTAGCAGGACAAGGAAGACCTCGGCTGGAGAGCAGGCAAGGGTGTGCGCTTTGGTACTGACCCTCCTGCTTCAGTCCTGCCACCTGGCTAGTGAGTGTGTGACTCTGAACTTCTTACCTGCCCTCACTAAGCCTCAGTTTCTTCATCCGTAGTAACCACCCCTGAGAGACACGTGCCATCAGTGCTTTCGTTTTAACACCCAGGCGCCAGCCCTAGCAAAGCCAGAATAGAGAGGGGTTTTATCCCAGGCGATTAGCTCAGCGGTCTTCAGCGAGGGGACACCTGGCATCATCTAGAGACATTCTTGGGGATGCCACTGGCATCTAGCGGGTAGAGGGTGGGGATGCTGCTATACATTAAGGATAGGCCTCCACACCAGCCCAAATTGTCCCCGGTGCTGAGGCTGAGAAACCCTGGTTTGGTTCCTAATCCTCCATGCTAGAGTGCTAGCTTTGTTATTCCAAGGTGACTTCACCGAGCCCTGGTTCTGCCCGCCAGAAGTGGGGGACAAGTGGCCAAATGTCTTTAATAGAGGTAGGCTCTAAGTCGCCCGGACAGGTATGAGAAAAGTGTGCGGTGCGTAGAAGGAGGTAGAGATGGTGGCATTCCTCTGGCCAAGAGGGAGAGGAGAAAGGACTGCTTAGTGATGGCTTTCACAGCTGCCGCTAGGTGGTGCTGCTGCCTCAGAGATGCTGTAATGCTGCTTGGTGACTGCAGGTTGACAAATATGGGCCAACTCCTGTCTCCGTAAATGGTATCCCTTGTTACCAGCACCTGTTTCACTGGATGTGAAATGACTGTGGTTTCTGAAAGCTCTGAGGTGAAGATCCCACTCAGCAGCACAGGCCCTGGACTCAGACTGAACCAGGTCCCAGGCTCCCTGCATGCGCCAGGACAGTGAAAGCTCCAAGCTGCTGTCTCTGCATCTGTCAGGAGGAGAGCACAGTGGCTGCAGCAGAGTGGCTGGAGGCGTGAGCGTGAGAGCAGGTGTGCAGAGCAAGGCACGGGGTCTGGCAGAGAGGACGTGGCCATGGCGTCGGTTTTCTCTTTTAAGGCTGCGTTGCCCTCGGTTCCCTGCCCTGGGAAGCCTCTCAAAGCACAGCTAGGCAAAGGGCAACTAGATTGAGATGGGGGTGGGGCAGTCAAAGCTTATGGCTTTTAGAGGGTTTCTCTGAATCTTACGACTTTTAAAAAGTATATATATTTAGTGTGTACAGCTTGATTTAATATATACACATACACAAACAAAAATATGTATACATTGTGAAATAATCACTGCAGTCGAGGGAATTGACATCCATCATGTCACATTTGCGTGTGTATGGGGAGGGGTGTGTGTCCACACTGTGTGATGAAAATATGTCAGACCTACCCTCTTAGCAGATTTCAAGTCTGTAACACAGGAGGGTTATTAACTGGAGTCACTGTGCTGTATGTGAGAGCTCCGGAACTTACTCATCGTGCCTGGTACCCTTTGATCAGCATCTCCCCATTTCCCCTCCTCCCCAGTCCCTGGTAGACTCTCTGCTTCTATGAATTTGACTGTTTTAGTTTCTCCCTACAAGTGAGGTCATGAAATATATGTGGCTTTTCTTGTCCTGGGACCAAAAAGGGTGCCCTGCTGTGAGAAACCTGGGCAGATGCCCCTGGCTTTATAGCCCTTCACCACAGTGCTTTTATAAGCCCTGCAAAAAGGGTAGAAATCATTGCACATTTACAGAACTCAGATTTGTAAGGCATGAGGAGGATAGATGACCTTTGCTTTTATTTTATTTTCTAACCACCAAAGAAAAAAATGTCCTCATTGTCAAATAACAAAAAGCCAAACGTTTGAAAAACATAGTGAAGTTTCTGCAGGATTTCACCCTCACAACCCATTGTGCATCGGCCATTCTGCTGTTTTCTTTTCTCTTTCCCACCCTCCCAGCGTGTCTGAGCTCTCATTGTCCCCTTCTGTAACGCTGGCTGCTTTGGCTTAGGAGCTGCAGCTTGGCCATAATCTATTTAACCTGACCGTGGGCATTTAGGTGCTTTCCAGCTTTTCACTCTTACAAGCAGCCATTTCACAAGTGCACCTGTTGGCTGTTGGGGTCGGTGACCTAAGTGACAGAGTCCTGAGAGACTGAGATTACGTACAGTCTCCCGGGTTTATTAGAAAAGGATACCACAGAAAGTCAGCCACAGTGAGGGGGCAGTAGTAGAAAAGTCCCAGTCTGATAATAGAGGCGCCTCTAGCTGTCTTATGGTGGTCCCCCGCCACCCACAGAGTCATCTCTTTTAGGCCCTGGAAAAGTCCCTGCTGGGGAGTGGAGGAGCCTGTCACTGTCCCAGCTCCAGGGTGCCGCTAAGAGACTTACAGTTGCACATCTGAAGCTCCCAGCTCGATGTCTGTGCTGCTGGTGGCCTAGAAGCCACTAACCAGTCACTACAGGGCTCAGTAAGACAGACCAACAGCTCCTTATCCTGCCAGCCCATTACCTTTCCCTACTTGTTCCCAGCAGCAGCCAGAATGACAAAGAATGAAAAAGAAGTGCTCTGGGTATCAGAATCACCTGGGCCACACATTACCCACGTTAGCTTCCAGGTGGATAAATAAACTGTGGCCTGTTCAGAGAATGTAATACTATTTAGCAAAAAAGAAAAGAGAAAGACAGGAAAAGAAAAAAAGGAATGAACTACTACCACTGCATACACAGCAACCTGGAAAGCCCTCCGATGTGGTCATAAGTGAAAGGGCCAAACATAGGAAGTGTGAGCACTGTCTGCTTCCATTAGGTGAGGTTCAGGGACAGGCACAACGAGTCTAACATGCTAGAAGCAGAACAGGGGTTGCATGGGAGTAGCAGGTACTGACTGGGCAGGGGTGTGAGGGAGCCTCTTGGAGAGCTGGGAGTGTCAGATGTGGGATCTGGATGGTGCTTACGCTGTGTGTATATGTAAAACTTCATCATGCTGGATACTTAGGGTTTGTTAGGTATATGTATATATGTAAAACACATATGTATGTTGTATTATTCTCATGGGTCTGTAAAACACATATGTGTGTTGTATTGGTCCATTCTCTGAGAATGTATGTAAACTTAAGTGTTTTACATAGATAGATTTAAGGCTGGGTAATTTATAAGAGAAAGAGGTTTAATCGACTTAGAGTTCAGCATGGCTGGGGAGTCCTCAGGAAACTTACAATTATGGCAGGACGGGAAGCAAACATGTCCTCCTTCCCATGGCAGCAGCAAGGAGAAGACTGAGTGCCCAGCAAAGGGGGAGGCCCCATATAAAAGCATCACATCTCGGGAAAACTCACTATCACAAGAACAGGATGGGGGAAACCACCTCCATGATTCAATTATTTCCACCTGGTCCCTCCCATAACACCTGGGGATTGTGGGAACTACAAGATGAGACTTAAGTGGGGATACAGCCAAACCATACTGTACATGTATGTGTATGTGTAGTTCCACATATGTCAAGCTGTCCACTGAGGAAATGTGATGTATATAACTCATCTTAAAAAATTTAAGCTTCCTATGATCCTGCCCTAGACCCACTAACTCCTCACTTGGGAGAAGGGTCCCCAAGCGCTGCCTCAGGAGTTCTTAAACTCCGGAGATTTTGAAAACCGCTCTTGTGAGACTGCAGAGCGCACAGCCTGCGTACCATTCCTGCTCAGACTGCACAGTGGCTTTTCTGAATGCAGTGGCTTTCCCGGAGAACTGGCTTCCAGGGAGGACCAAGCCGCAGGCCCACACTGTGGCTTCCGCACGATCCCGGGCTCCCGGATTCCTCTTTGTGGTGTTTTTGATGATTCCCAACAGACTGTTGAGTAACACTTTGATTGACCTCGGTTAGGTACCTCGACGACTCCAAGTAACTTAATGGTTTATTTCCTCTTCACCCCCGAGCAGCTGTGTTCAGTCCCGGGAATATGGTAGACATTTTCTTTGCTTGATTTGTTTTTAGAGACAGGGTCCCACTCTGTCACTAGGCTGCACTACAGTGATGTGATCACGGCTCACTGCAGCCTTGAACTCCTGGCTCAAGCTGGGACCACAGCCGCACACCATCACACCTGGCTAAAGTTGAGATTTTCAATCTCCAGGTAACAGTAATAAGAGTAATGGGAGCTAACATTATTGAGTACTTGCTTTGTGGCCCATGCTGTCCTGAGGGCTTTTTGTGCATTTTCTCTGTTAATCCTTACCACAACTTTATGAGGAAGGTACTGCTGTTCTTTTTTCCAGACAACCTGGGGCGTGGGGAGGGTCAGCAGCTTGCTCCAGGTCACAACACAGCTAGGAAGTGGCAGGGGCGAGATGTGGACATAAGCAAGCCAGTCCAAGGCCATAATTGAACCCAGAGCCTCCGAAACACAAGCACGCATGGGAAGCTCTGCACACTTCTTACATGCAGAGCGCTGGGTCTACCCTTGGAGATTCTGATTCGGTGGGGCAGGCCTGGGGCCAAGATCCTGCAGGTCTGACACACTCCAGGGGTTGCAGTGCTGCCCATCTGAGGACCAGACTCTGAGTAGTGAGGCTCCAAACCATGCCCTCCACAGGTGTTAAACCTGTTCTGCCTCTAGCTGTCTTGGGGACAGGGCAGGTGAGCTGGTGCAGTGCTCACAAACCAGCAGCCCAAAGGACAGGCAAGGGGACAGCAGTGCCTTGCTTTGCAGGGTGGCCAGTGAGAACAGAGGAAACGTGCCTGGCAAGGCCCAACACCAAGATTTTGAACTGCAGTTTTGGCCGAGAGACGTGTTTTGCTGGCCAGCACAGCTTTAAAAGCTAGTTTGCTCAGTGGCAAACATGTCAGGATCAGGAGATTCGCAGGGCAGTGTGCTAGGAACTGGGGAGTGGGGTTGCTCTTCAGTTGACCCTTGGGCCCTCATCCAGTTTTCATTGTTGGGCCCCCGTAATGCTTGACAGGCACAGGCTCTGACATCAGACCCTAGGTTTGAATCTCTACTCTGTGACTCTCTGTGCTCGGGTAAGTTAACTTCTCTGAGATGTTTTGATTCTTCTGCAAAATGGGAAGAATGAGTCCTAGCCTGCAGGACCCTGTGATGGTTGATGGTCATGTAAAGCACTCAGCCCAGTGCCCGCCATGTAGGGATTCAGCAGGTGACCTTTATGAAATCATGTTCCTATATAAGGAGGAAGAAAACCCCAGTGTGGCCTGTTGTGGCATTCAGAGTTGATGATGTGATTTGTGATGGCAGAAGGGGGCAGCTTTTTATCCTCATCTATGGGTGGTTTGTGAAAATGCCCACACACCAGCCGGTCTCCCCCACCCCCAGCTCTTTGTTGAACTTTGCCATCAATGAAAAGAAAAATGTTGGAGTGTCTTTTTTTATTTGGTGTGGGAGGGCGGGGAAGGGCTGTTTTCTGGCGATGCCTTTGAACTTCCTGGTGACTGTGCATCACAGATGATCTCTTTGCTGGTTAAAAGTTAAGCTCTTCCAGTTAGCGTGTTTAATCCCAGCAACCCAGAGGCTTACCTGATTCAAGTACATTAACGTGGTCATGTGCTGGGTACCTGGCTTATCTTTCCTGCAGCATGAATTAACCTGTTTTGTTTTCTTTTGTTTTCTCCCTCTAGATTATTTGCTCTCAAATAACTATGTAAATTCTATCATCGTTCATAAATTTGACTTTTCCGATGAGGAGATTATGGCCTATTATATATCGTTTCTGAAAACACTTTCGTTAAAACTCAACAACCACACTGTCCATTTCTTTTATAATGAGGTAAGTAATTGCCAGAGGGGCACGTGTAGGTGTGAAGCCAAATCAGTTACAGCAGCGCCTTAGGTCTGGGTGGTCGTGTGTCTGTTTACAAAGCTGGTACGTGCTTGTTTGGATTTTCACGGC
The DNA here is from genome assembly GCF_009761245.1 of Sapajus apella. NCBI lineage: Eukaryota > Metazoa > Chordata > Mammalia > Primates > Cebidae > Sapajus > Sapajus apella. The sequence goes on along the minus strand of NW_022436991.1, from coordinate 3,822,325 downwards.
AACACTGTTTGACTTTGGCATGCTTAAAACTTTTTTTAAAAATTATGTAAGTTACCTTTCTATTGAAAAAAATTAATTTTTGTAGAGACAGGGTCTTACGGTGTTTCCCAGGTTGGTCTGGAACCCTGGGGCTCAAGCGATCCTCCTACCTTGGCCTCCCAAAGTGTCAGGATTACAGGCGTGAGCCACCACACCGGGCCAGCCTTTCCATTTTTAATGTAAAATTCAGTCTGTGCTGAGAGCCTTTTACTTGGCAGAGCGGAGGCATGCCTAGAGGTTGTCTTGGGGAAGTGTTGCCCTTTGGGAAAAGCAGGAACTCCAGTCAGGGCTGGCTTTGCCACTTCCCCGCTGTGTCACCTTCAGGAAGTCCCAGACCCTTTCTGAATCTCATCTGAGTTTCCTCATCTGAGAAATGGGGCTGAGAATATGTATCTTGTAGGGTTATTAGGGGATGAATTAAATGAGATGATGTCTTCAAAGTGCCTAGTATGTACATGGCTCCCTGAAATAATAGACATTGCTATTCTTGATAAGATAATGTCCCTGGCACTCCTTGGGAGAATTATTAAAACAACTTAAATAGATCAATTGCTCCTGTCCTCACACCTAAAAGCAGTTTGAACCATAAGGTCAATGTAGCTGCCATACCAAAAGGTCCAGGCACTGGCTGTGCTGGGGCTGATTCATCCTGTGGTTCAACCATATCAGCAAGGACCCAGGCGTTCCCATCTTCCTGCTCTGCTGACTGTACAGGCATCTGTCCTCAGGTTCAACCCCTCATGGTCACAGGGTGGCTGCCCCTGTCCCCAAACATTGCATAATCATACATCACTGCTGAAATCCCTGATGAGATCGCTTCCCTTCTCGTGTCTGTTTTTAACTTCCAAAGAAAACTTTCTCCGAAGGCTCCAGCCTTCCCCCTCATGTCTCCCCACATCCCATTGAGTACCTCTTAGCTGTCAGGTGCTGGGGTAAGCATGAGATCAGAAATGATCTCATTTAATCCTGGAAACCATAAAATAGGTGTTATTATCCCCATTTTATAGATGAAAAAACAGAGGTTTAGAAATACTGCATTGCACAGGTTAGAAGCGGTAGAAGAGGTAAGGAACCCAGGTCTGACGTTATCTGGACTCCTTTTTTTTTAAGTTACAATTTTAAAAGTAGAGATGGGGTCTTGTCTTATTGCCCAGGCTGGTCTCAAACTCCAGACCTCAAGTGATCCTTCATCTGTGGCTTCCCAAAGTGCGGGATTTTGGGCATGAGCCGCTACTCCCACCCAGTGAATAAATGATTACTTCTACTACTGCCAGTACTACTGTTCTTTTTTCTTTTGTTTTTTGAGGCCGGGCCTTGCTCTGTTTGCCCAGTCTGGAGTATAGTGGCAGTCACAGCTCACTGCAGCCTGAAGCTCCCGGGCTCAAGCTATCCTCCCACCTCAGCCTCCCAAGTAGCTGGTACTATAGACGTGCACCACCACACAGACTTGGACTTTTCTGTTTCTTCTGTGGCTTTGCCTTCCCATCCCTTTCCACATTCCCCATGGGGAATGAACCACTGACTTACGGTTCACGTTGTCAACCTTTTTTTTTTTTTTTTTTTTTTTTTGGTCTTTCTGAAGTCTGTGTTGGAATCCAGAGAGTTGGGGTGGGGCCAGGCCTGGCTTCTGGGCTCGTCATTTGTTTTTGTTAATTCTTTTGTTTTAGCACACCAATGACTTTGCCCTGTACACAGAAGCCATCAAGTTTTTCAATCACCCTGAAAGCATGGTTAGAATTGCTGTGAGAACCATAACTTTGAATGTCTATAAAGGTAAGTGTTCTCATGGGCTGGTGCCTTGGCAGATTTCTGACTTGGCAGCAAGCGCTCACTCCCATGTGTGTGTGCTTATGGTTCTCGGAGTGTACTGAGGGAGCACACTGATGATGAGCCGTGGCTGCTTCTCACGAAAAACATGGAGTCCCCCAGCATTTAGCTGGCTACTCATGGAAATCCTTGCCTTCTCCAGGCATGTCCAAGTCTTGCTCATGCTGCCACCCAGAAGTAGCATGTCCTAAGAGAGGCACGTGTGGGATTTAGAGTGGCTGTGTTACAGAATTTGGGGAAGCAAAGTTTTCTTTTAAATATGACATTTAAATTTTTCGGGGGTTTTGGCTTGTGAAATACTCTTTAATACAGCTAAGGGGTAATCTGACTTTTAAGTAATATATAAAAGCATGTCACGTTGTGAACAGCAGGGGGCAATGTTGTGTTCTCAACAGGCTGCAAAGCCCCGCACTAACAAATTCCTCCTTTCTTTCAAAATGTTCTTAATGCCCAAAAGATTGCCCCAGGGAAAAAGCCATTCCCTGCTCTCTGCTGCACTGACACAAAGGCTGCCTGGCCAAGGTTTCCTGAACTGGAATTGTCCTTCCAAGGCGATGCTTGGAAGTTCTCTGCCTAATGCCTGGCTTATTTCCCCTGGAGCCACCACAATGGAGATGGAACTGTATTTTCTTAGGGATGAAAGGGCTTTGACTTTTGTGAGTCAGAATGTTATTACTTGCTAATTAGGGTAGGGGTTCCTCCAGCCTAGCACTGGGCTTACATTAAATTTAAGAACCTTTCTAAGAGCCCAACTGGACCCATCCAGGGGTCGTAAACTGAGGACCTGTGGGCCATATCCAGCCATCAGACGTGTTTTAATTTGCTTCATTTTTGAAAAAAATATATAGTTGCCAGTATTTAAAAATTGGGAGGTCTTGCATGGTAATCTGGATTTGCGCCTTGAAGATGTAGATTTGGCTAGTCGAGGTCCACAGTCCTGCAGGGTGGGGGTTGGCGGGCACAGAAGCAGCTGCCCCTTTGGGGTCAAAGCCCATGCTCCCAGGTCACATGCTGGACCTCCTGGCCACCAACCAACCTGGCAGGCTTCTAAGTTTGCCACCCTGGTCCAAGCCACAGTTGGTTCTGCTGCCTTCTGCTCTGTTTTCTCTTGTCCCCTTCTGACCTTTTATCTCCATGCAGATGCCTCCTGCCCTAGCGTCTCTCCCTCTGCGCAGCTCTCTCACCTTCCCAGTTCCTAACCCTCTTAACTGTTGTCTGTTTTTTGCCTTTCCTTCAATGACGATTCCTGTGTTCCTTATTCCAGTGTCATGTAAGTTATTAACCTCTGGTTTTCCGCTTTCTTAATTTATCCTTATATGTAAATACGGGAACCTTGCTTAAGAACGGTGTAATTCTCAGTGTAGTCTAGCTCAATCCGCTACTGATAAGTAAGCTGTCCAATGCACTATTAATGTTTAGCCCAACTAATTTCTTTTTAAGTGTATCACAAGAACTGCCGTGATGACTATAGTTTTATGAATAAGATACACATTTTCAAGTATTTCCGGGAAAGACAGACAATTTCAGGTTATAGCAGAGGGCTTTTCATTGTGGTTTTGGGTTTTGCTTTGTTTTTGTTTTTGTGTTTTTTTTAAAATCTCCCCCAAGTTATTTTTGGTAGCTTGACTTTTTTTCTTCTGTGAATTTTCTCAGTGGACAACCAGGCCATGCTGCACTACATCCGAGATAAAACTGCAGTTCCTTACTTTTCCAATTTGGTCTGGTTCATCGGGAGCCACGTGATCGAACTTGATGACTGCGTGCAGACGGATGAGGAGTAAGTGACACCCTCAGGGCCACTCAGTATGTAGACAGGGCAGTTAGGGAACAATTCTGTTTTCATCAAGGAAAAAGAAACCCAAGAACAGCACTTCCCTACCTCTGTGTGGGCAGAGCATGGACTTCCATACTCTAAAAGGTTCTGCCAACCTGTTTGTAATAATGAAACGCTGGAAACAAGTCAGCTGCCGCCCAGAACAGGCAGGGTAAATCAATTCAGTACAGCCATAGATGGGGCTGCTAGGCAGCTGGTGAGAAGGCCTAGGGGCTCTGTCAGCTGATGAAAGCATTAGCAAAGTGTCGTCTCTGTAAGATGGAATAGCGTTTGGCAATGAAAAGGAATGAAGCACTGACATGTGGTATGGTGTAGATGAACCTCAAAGCCTTAGGCCTAGTGAAATGCCCAGAGTAGGTGAATCTATAGGGGCAGAGAGTAGATTGGGGGTCTCCTAGGGCTAGCATGCTGTCTGGGGACATAGGAAGCAACTGCTAATGAGTATCAGGCTTTTTTTTTTTTTTTTTGAGACAATATTGCTCCGTCACCCAGGCTGGAGAGCAGTAGAATGATCATGGCTTACTGTAGTTTTGACCTCCTAGGTTTAAGCAATTCTCCCACCTCAGCCTCCCAGGTAGCTAAGATGACCAGGCCCATGCCATCACACCCAGCAAACTGTTTTGATTTCTAGTAGAGATGGGGTTTTGCCATGTTTCCCAGGCCTATCTTAAATTCCTGGGCTCAAGCGATCCTCCTGCCTCAGCCTCCCGAAGTGCTAGGATTACAGGTGTGGGCCACCACTTCCGGCCAAGTAAGGGGCTTTTTCTTTTTTTCTTTTAAGACGGAGTCTTGCTCTGTCACCTAGGCTGGAGTGCAGTGGTGCGATCTCTGCTCACTGTACCTCCGCTTCCCAGATTCAAGTGATTTTCCTACCTCAGCCTCTGGAATAGTTGAGATTACGGGCATGTACCACCACGCTTGGCTAATTTTTGTATTTTTAGTAGAGATAGGGTTTCACCGTACTGGCCAGGCTGGTCTCAAACTGCTGACCTCGTGATCTGCCTGCCTTGGCCTCCCAAGGTGCTGGGATTACAGGTGTGAGCCACCGCGCCTGGACATAAGGGTTTTTTTTGCAGGGGGATAACAATGTTCTAAAATTGACTGTGATCATGGTTGGGCAACTCTGTGAATCTATCAAAAACCATTACATTGTATACTTAAATAATTGAATTTTATGGTATGTGAATTACACTTCAATAAATCTCTTTTTAAAAAATGTTGAGAATGGTGCTTTTGTTCTTAGAGGGGTGACTACAAGTTCCAGAGCAGGGTTTCTTTCCCTTGTCTCTCTTGAACTGGGTACCATTGTTGTGGGTGCTGTCTTGTGCATTGTAGGATTTTTACCAGCACCCCTGGCCTCTACCTACTAGATGCCAGTAGCACCCCTCCCCAGTCGTATTAACCAAAAATGTCCTCAGACATTGCCAAATGTCCCCTTTAAGGCAAAATCACCCTCACTTGAGAACCACTACTCCAGGGTGACAGCTTTGCCCAGGTCTAGTGAAAGGTGCGTCCAGTTGGGGTCAGGATGCTAAAGGGACCAGAAAAGAATTGTCCTGGGGGAGGGGAGCTAGGCAGATAGAATATGAGATCTGATATGGGGAAAGAAGCCAGGATGGGTAGATGGCAGACCTGACTGAGCAACTGGGAAAGCTAGAAGCCTTGTGGATTTAAACAGTGGTGGATACAAGACATAATGAGACACTTCACTACAGAAAGAGCAAAGTTATACAAGCAAGGAAATGAAATCATAGTCCTCTATTTGGCTCCACATCGAATGTTATGATAACATCAACCCCAATTGCTGATAAGTACTTGGGGGGAAATGGCAGAGAGAATGGAAGAGTTCCGTCATAACAGGAGGTCAATAGATAATACCTGAAACGTCTCAATTGCAAAATAGAAGTCCACGCAGATTTTCTAGGAAATGGGAGGAACTACCGGCAGAAACAGCTGCCTCTAAAGAGTGGGGAGAAGTAGAAGAGGGCAGGGCGTGGTAGCTCACACCTGTAATCCTAGCACTTTGGGAGGCCGAGGCAGGCAGATCACTTGAGGCCAGGAGTTGGAGACCAGCCTGGCCCCATCTCTACTAAAAATACAAAAATTAGCCAGGCATGGTTGTACACTCTTGAAATCCCAGCTACGAGGCCGAGGCACGAGAATTGCTTGAAACCAGGAGGCGGAGGTTGCAGTGAGCTGAGATCGCCCCACTGCTCTCTACCCTGGGTGACAGAGCAAGACACTGTCTCAAAAGAAAGAAAAAGAAAAGTGGAGGAGACGGGGCCACGAGCTGCTCTTTTTCGTTATCAGCATATCAAGGCAATTTGAGTTTTAAACCTTGCTGCATATGTTACTTTGGTATTTTTTAAACCAAAGTATTAAAAAGTGAGGCAAATTAAATATACCATTAGAGAAAATGTTCCAAAGTGTCTTACTAAGTGGGACAAAAGTGCAAAACATTGGGCATTAATGTTCTAGGTCTCAGGTGCACAGTGGGTTCATAGGCATTCGTTATGCTATTGGGCTTTACAACATGTATTTGCTATGAATATTTACCAAATATCTTTTTTCTTTTTTTTTTCTTTTGAGATAGAGTCTTGCTCTGTCAACCAGGCTGGAGTGCAGTAGTGCAGTCTTGGCTCACTGCAACCCACCTCCCAGGTTCAAGTGATTCCCGTGCCTCAGCCTCCTGAATAGCTGGGGCAACAGGGGCATGCCACCATGTGTGGCTAATTTTTTGTGTAGATGTGGGGGTTTCACTATGTTGGGCAGGCTGGTCTTGAACTCCTGACCTAAAGTGAACTGCCTGCCTTGGCCTCCTAAAGTGCTGGGATTATAGACATGAGCCACTGCACCCAGCTGAAATATCTTATTGAAGTATAAGAAATAATGTCCTGGGTGTAGTGGCTGACGCCTGCAATCCTACCACTACAGGAGGCCGAGGCAGAAGAGTCACCAGGAGTTTGAGACTAGCCTGGGCAACATGGTGAGACCCCCCAACCCCCTACAAAAAAAATTTTAAAATAGTTGGGCATGGTGGCAGGTGCCTGTAATCTGAGCTACTTGGGAAGCTGAGGTGGGAGGAACAGCTGAGCCTGAGAGGTTGAGGCTACAGTGAGCACGCCACAGCACTCCACAGCACTCCAGCCTGGGTGACAGAACGAGACCCTGTCTCAAAACATAATAAACAATAAGTAAATAAAAGGAATAGTTATCGAGAATTATATAAAAGAAGCAAAATTGATCTTAGTATTACTTTATTTTTCTCAAGTATATACCGTTAGATGGATAGAAATATGATGTCTGTACCTTAGATGTGACTGCCACTGGGAGAGGTGGAAGTGTAGCAAACACAAACATTAGGGTTATAAGTTCCAAAATATTCATAGTGGGTATCTGTGAGTGGTGGCTTTACAGGAGACTTTGAATTCTATTTGCTTTTATTTTTTTAATTGGCTGTTGTCAAACATGGCCATCTATCAGTTGGGTTAATAATTACAATACAAACAAAACGCTTAGCTAGCATTTGCAGCATACGGCTTTGAGGGTGGTGAAAGCGTCCCCACCAGCTGTTTCTAGAGTGTGAGACTGACTCTACCCAAGAGACATTACCCGGCTACCCTGACCACCCCCTCCCCTGACCCAGCATGCTATTGCTAACTGCAGGGAGACCAAGATCTCCAGGGCAGGGGCCTGGGGGAGGGTCGTTGTGTCTTTGCTGTGTGCCTGCATGTGTCAGGGCCACTGGGGTAGCCTGCTTTTCTCTTTAGAACTCTTCTGGAGCATTTTAATTACAGTGGATTTATTGCTCCATTAATGCTGCTTATCTGGGGAGCCGGGGAATCTTGTCACAATGGCTAGTGATTGTGCTTGTGCGGTGGCTTGCTGGAAGAGCTTAGCATTTTGCTTTGTTTACCTCATTCTAGGGGGGCTGTGGTAGTGGGAGGGATGATATTGAGGCCCCCAGAGAGTGGAGGTACCCGAGCAGTTCCCTGAAATTGATTACAGTAAACCTGCCCATTATCCCTTTGTGTATCTCCCCAGCAGGGGCCACGATAAGTGTCTCTTGAGACTAACTCAGATATTGATTATATGGATGAACCTCCAGTGACCTAAGTCTCAGGCCATTGATGTTAGTCTCAAAGGCTCCAAGCGCTGGCCTCTAGGCTGAGGTGGTCATTTCTCCTGGCAGGCACCGGAATCGGGGCAAGCTCAGCGACCTGGTGGCAGAGCACCTAGACCACCTGCACTATCTCAATGACATCCTGATCATCAACTGCGAGTTCCTCAACGATGTGCTCACGGACCACCTGCTCAACAGGCTCTTCCTGCCCCTCTACGTGTACTCACTGGAGAACCAGGACAAGGTGGGTCCCGCCCCATGGCTCCCTCTGGCTGAAGGCCATCTTCAGAAATGGGGAAGAACAGTCCCCTGGAGTGGGGCTGAGCATTGCAAACTAGGACTGAGATTTTTGTTTTTTTGTTGTTGTTTTGAGACAGCGTGTCCCTCTTGTGTCCAGGCTGGAGTACAATGGTGCCATCTCAGCTCAATGCGACCTCTGCCTCCTGGGTTCAAGCGATTCTCCCACCTCAGCTTCCCAACTAGCTGGGATTATAGGTTCATAGTAACATGCCTGACTAATTTTTGTACTCGTTGGTACAGACAGCATTTCACCATGTTGATCAGGCTGGTCTCAAAATCCTGACCTCAGGAGATACACCTGCTTGGGCCTCCCAGAATGCTGGGATTACAGGCATGAGTCACTGTGCTTTCCAGGACCAAGGTTTTGAGTCCATGGGAGAGTCCTCTCAAAGCACGCTGGTTTTCCTTTCCTTTTCCTCTGGTTTCCTGAGACAGAGTGTGTGCGTGAGAAGACTGTAAAAATGAGTGAGAAAGGATTACTGACATCAGGAGGAAACAGGAAACCTCTCCAAATGTAGGTTTTTGGTTTCTGCACATCCTTCCCGGAGGTGTTCTCCTCCCTGGTAACTTTTCCTGGTTGTTGCGAGAACCTGTTGATTTGGAGAAGATGCAGATGGCAGCAGAACTTGTGCAGCATGGAGGGACAGGATTGAGCATACACGAAATGGTCCCAGGGTGGAGACTGTTCCCTGTTAGCAGACCCCAGAGGCCAGTGGGGATGGCGGCTGGTAACATGCAGGGCCTCAGCTTCTCTCCCAGTCTCAGGGCTTCTGGTTCTGTTGCTCTGGGGTGGGCCCAGGAATCTGCATGGCTCACCTGTCCCTCAGGTGATTTTGATTGTGTGCTGCTGGTTCTTAGGCCCCCTCACCCCCTCCCATCCCCTCCCCTATGAGAAATGCTGCTTCTGGAGGGGAGGCCTCTGTGTAGTTCCTCTGGAGGTAAGGGGGCCTCAGCAGGATGCAGGACAGAGCCAGCTGGTCACCATGCAGGGGTGCCCCAAGGGGATGGAGTTTGGGGGATTCTAACTACAGATGAGTAAATAAAAGAAAATGTATTCTTAGTAGAAACAGGGCTTCACCATGTTGGCCAGGCTGGTCTTCTGATCTCAGGTGATCCACCCGCCTCAGCCTCCCGTAGTGCTGGGATTACAGGTATGGGCCACCAGGGCTGGCCAGGACGACTGAGGTTTTGAGCCCGAAGGAGATTCGTTTCAAAGCACACTGATTTTCCTTTCCTTCTTATTTCCTGAGACGGAGACAGAGTGTGTGTGTGAGAAGACTGTAAAAGTGAATAAGCTCCTTAGCTTTAACAGAGGCAGCTCTGGGAGGCAGAGACAAGTATGAGAATTGGAGTTTTCAGACCTGTGTTCAAATTCTGCCTCTTCCCTTTCTAACTCTGACCTTGGACGAAGCAGTTAACCTGAGCTGTTTTCTTAGGCTGCAAAATGAGGGCCTAATGATTCTTCTCTCATTAGAGAAGTGGGTGTGAGATGGAGGATCTTAAAGTTCAGTATAAATGAGGGGCTTTTCCAAAGCCTGAATGCCCTAAACCTCCTCCCCGACCCCACGCTTTGAAAATACCTTCCAAAGAACAGGCCTCCTGGGGACCTCTCCTGATGGGGTGTCTAGTGCCCCAGCTGGTGGAAATGAACGTGCTTGGTAACTTCAGGAGCAAGTTCTGGTGGGTCAGCTTCTCATCTGTGACTAATGGTGAAAGGTTTCTCAGGTGGAAAAATAGTGGCTTTTCAAATAGTATTGAGTGGGATTTTGCAGAGTGGACTTTTGGCCAGCACCAGTAAAGGGCAGCCCTAGGGCCATGGAGGAGCTTCTGTTCACACAGAAGGCTTTGGCTTTGTGTGTTTTGTGCTGCTCACTGGTGTGATCTGATCTCTCTCTCTCTCTCCCCTCCAACCCATTAGGGAGGAGAACGGCCGAAAATTAGCCTGCCGGTGTCTCTCTATCTGCTGTCACAGGTATGCTTGATCATTCACCGTTGTCCCCACTACATTTGGGGTCCCTTGGCATGCCGCTGCCTTGAAGAAAATTCCCAGATCACGTCACTCCATCTTCTCTGTGTCCCCTACCCTGAAATAAAATAACAGTCAAACAAAAGGGGCTTTCTGTTTTCCAGGCACCAAATAGAGGTAGTATGTATCCTTTTCATGGTAGGAGATAGAAACCCAAAGAGAAATGAAAAATAAACCAAACCTGACTTGTGTAGTTGATTTTTACCTTGAAGACTGGGGTTTCCAAAACAACTGAGGAGTGCTTGAAATACCCTAGATATGTGGGCTGCAGCGCTTTTACTCACAGAACTTTGAATGAAGCCCCACACTGCAGAACCCACAGTGTGCAAAACATAGCAACCTTGGTGTAACAGACTTCCTGAAATGAGGCTATTTTTAAAGGGCTTAATCGCAGTTCTATTTCCCAGATTACCTTGTGGAAGGGATCTTGTAGCAACCTTGAGCCAATTTGTCTCCCTCCCCTCCTTAAACAAATGTGTTTCCTTCATGTAATTATGTAATATTTACAAGAAGGGAAAAACTCCATAGTGACCCAGTTACATAACTTTAAAAATATTTTTATTACAAGCAGTCCAGACTCTCAGGGCGTCTTATTAGACTGTCAAGTAGTCCAGCATTTACCCAGAAGTCTGTTTCCGCTTTTGCAGTGGTACAGGTACTTATTTGCTTTGATGAGGAACTGTCCCTCTAACTTGATCCCTAGCTGTTTTGAATTTGGGGTGGGGCTTTGTCTTTTTGGCTGGAGAGGAGAGGTTCAGAGCCCACCTCCTCCCAGCAGGTAGACCAGTCGGACACGTCCTGACCACCACTCACAGCCTGGCGTCCTGTCCTGGGGCTCTGTTTGCTGAGAGCTCTGCACAGGGCGGCTCTGTCTGAATGCCGCTCTGTACCACGGTGCTCAGCACAAACCCTAGCCTCTCCTGGCAGCTTTTTTCTGCTGCCTCTTTCCAAGTCTCTGGCAGCTCCTGCTTGGGACTCTGGGAGTCCAGCAGGACCCAACCAAGCCAGTTCTCAGCCCCAGGAATCACATGGCATCCTTCAGCTGTTGAAGGACGCTTCAGCTGTTGGAGCATTGCCCAGGCAGGGTCTGCTCCAGAGAGCATGGCCACCCACAGCAGGAACGTCAGTGGAGAGGGTCACGCCTTTCCTTTGAGACTTCTCTTCTGTTTGCTTTGTAAAGGACCAGTAGCCCAGGCACCCAGTTACTTGTTTCAGCATCTCACAGAAAACCTAGCGTGTACTTTAGTGTTCCTCAAACTTGAGTAATAGAACCCTTTTAAACAACCCCCTGCATTTTCATTTAGCTTAAGGAAAACGTGACCTAAATGTGTGAAAACCTAAAATCAGCTGTAAATCCTCTGTTCTTAAAGCCCCTACATCAATATAAAATCATTGCATACTTGCAGATTATTTTACAAGCACAGCTAGAAAACCGTGAAAATTTGCATGGATCACATTAATTTGGCATGACAGGTGATGCTGTCTTCCTAAAATTAAACTACTAACAGTGAGTGTGGTGCGGGTAGCTGGGCCCAGCTTTTTGCATCTGGTCTGCACATCCTTCCATGTGCCCTGCAGTTACTCGCCCTCCCTCTTTTTCAAGTTGAGAGCCAGGAAAATGAGTGCTGTGCGTGTCCACGGGCAGAAATTGGTTGCATTGTTCAGAGGTGGGGGGCCTTTGTAGGTGCTCACTGAATGCTTGTGGACTGGACAGAAGAAGGAATAAATGATCCGTCAAGGCCACATTCATACAAGGTGTGTAATAGGTATTTGATAATGAATGACCACAGTGATTGGGGTTTTGCATTGTTGGTAGAGTGATATGTGGCAGTAATTCAGTCATAATGAAGGTGAGAAAAATCGTCATCGCCATTGCTAACATTTGAGGGCTTGCCAAGCCTTGGACATGGGTTAACTCATTGAATCATACTTTGTGGTCTCTGTGATGGAAAAGGTTCCCAGTATTTTAAAAACAGATGCAGATTTTTATAGGGAGGTGCCACATTGGCCATTCTGTCTGTACCTTTTATTCAATTTGAATTGTATTTATTTGTTGGAATAATATATTCCCCCTGTTCAAACAGTACAAAACATGACATGGGAAAAGTCTCTCTCTTATTCTGTACCCTGGCACCCAGCCTCATTCCCCAGAGGCAGCCTGTGTTGATTTTTGCCTTCACTTTTTAAGAAATAATATTTTTAAAATAAAAAATGTTTTTTAAGGTTAAAAAGTTCAAACAGGTAAAAACTGGATTTCTTTTCTAGTTTTGTTCAGGCTCCTGACTTCTATCCCCAGAGACAATGAGGGTTACAGGGTTCTCCTATGTCCTAACAGAGATCTGTCAGGGGTTCTCCACTAGGGGCAATTTTGCCCCTCAGGGGATACCTGGCAATGTCTGACTCATAGTCAGTTGTCATGACTGAGGCTGTGAGTGGTGGTCAGGATGTGTCCAGACTGGTCTACCTGCTGGGAGGTGGTGGGCTCTGAACGTCTTCTCTCCGGCCAAAAAGACAGAGCCTCACTCCAAATTCAAAACAGGGAGGGATCAAGTTAGAGGGACAGTTCCTCATTAAAGGCATTTGTGGGTAGAAGTCAGGGATGCTGCTAACCAGCCTGCCGTGTCTGGGACAGCCTCCCTTAACACTCAATTACAGCCGGAAGTGTCAGCAGTGCCACGATTGAGAAACCTTGGCCTATGCATATGTAAGTAAGCAAATACAAACATACACACACGTTTATATACAAATGGTAGCTAAGCCACACCCTGAGCTACACCTGTTGCCTTTACATTTTAAAACAAAATAGCAGGCATATCTAGGCCAGCTTTGCAAGACAGTTTTGAATACCCTGATTTTTGAAGCTCGTCCTCTGAACATTGGGCAACAGGTGTGGGAGCAGGGCCAGCTTAGCCCAGAGCCCTCTGCTTCTGTATGCTGGCCCGCCTGGGTCTGCCTCTGTCTCGTGTGGTTTTCAGCCCCGTAGTTAGCACACCTCCTGACGATGCTGTGGAATCCCTGTGTGCTAAAACCCACCACAGAGTCGGAGCTCCTTCACACAGTGGAATCTCTGTGTAGCCAACCCTCTGCCAAGTCCTTGATTGGGACAAGGCTCCAGCCCTTTCTCCCTGTATCACTAAAGTATTGGCAGTGCCTTCTAGTCTTATCATAATCAAATTTGACACTAAAATGCTCGTGGAAAGGAAGGAGTGTGCTGGTTTGGCTGTTCTTTCCTGCATTGCTCCACTTCAGCCGGATTTGGCTTCACCCAGCCATGAGGGACAGTCTCGCATTAATGTACTTCCTTCCGAGGAAGAGCAGCCAGCCAAACAGGCAACAGTCTGAAGGAGAGGCCAACCTTACAAGAGCGTAACTGATTGCTGCTAACTGTGGCTCATTCTTTGGATTTTGCTTCATAGGAATTGCTGCTTAATACAGGACTTAGGTAGCCCAGCCTGGTCCTTTCTGATCCAGGAAGCAAGAGGTTGAAAATAGTACACACTTTCCTGCAAATCCCATTTCTTTTTTTCCACCAGGTCTTCTTAATTATACATCATGCACCGCTGGTGAACTCATTAGCTGAAGTCATTCTGAATGGTGATCTCTCTGAAATGTACGCTAAGACTGAACAGGATGTTCAGAGAAGTTCTGTAAGTCATTAGCTTTGGGACTGTTGCTTGACCTTAATAAGAAACCATTGCTCATTTTGCTAATCTGTGTGTTTCTCTAAAATCAGAAACTAACATTCTGAGTATATAGCCATGATGATAGATAAGCTGGTCTGGGATTCATTGAGCCTAATCAGAGTCTTGATTGCATACCCAGGAAAAGCTGGGGTCAGGTACCTGGATTTGATTGATTGTGTCTTCTTAAGCGTGGAATTGTACCACTCTGGGCCTTAGGTTGCACATCTGTGTTATCGGGACACAGAAAATGCTTTATCTGAGGAACTAACATCTACAGAGGTTGGGCGATGAACATCCATAAATGACTCAGGCCCCAGGTCAGGGCAGTAGGGAGTGGTGGGGGGTGTGGCAAATTGGAGAGTATATGACACCTTTGCGAGCAGCCTCTGTTTCACCCCAGGCTGCTGCTCTTATGCAGGAATATGGATGTAGGATTACTAGGTTTTTTCATGTTTCTAGAGAAGCTGGAAATCTGCATTTTTATGTGTCATCTTCAGTTTTAAATGATCACCAAACTTTGGACTAAACAGCACGTTTGTGGTTTGTAGGAGCTTTGGAGTTCCATTTGGCTGTCACCAACCCTTGATGGCCAGTGTTGTGACTTCTCTTGATGCTTTCCCATGGTGTCCTCTGTATATCTTTTCTGTCATTCCTCACGTCCTGATTACCTGTCCTGAGCTCCAGCTGCCTTGATCCTGGTCTGACTTACCTTTCCCTCAGCATGTCCAGCATTTGTGCCTCCGAACCTGTGCCTTTACAGTACCCACAGCCTGGTTACTGGTGCACCAGGAACCAGGTCTTTTGAAAGGTCTTACCTGCTCTAAGCTCCTTATGGCAGGGATCTCATCTGTCTCTGAATCAGCTGCAGCATAAGTGAAATGAACGCAGCGCGTTTTATACAAGGGTCGTTTCCTACAGGTTTCCTCCCTGCACCCAGGTGCTCAGGCAGTGACCAGGCTGGTAAAAGGGCCAGCTTGCCCTGGTGTAGTAGACCTGCTGCCCCACCTGCATGAATGTGTGGAATGTGACCCTGTGAGTGAAAGGCCACCACTGCGCAGAGTATAATTACAACAGGCTCCTGCCTTCTGTACGTGTTTTTGGTGTATGATGGTCTGGCCCGGTTGTTTTGTTATTCCGGGGAGCATTACCGCCTCTGAAAAGCTTGGCAGAAACCCTGTCCTTGTTCAGCTGCATTGAATGGGGCCTTTTCGTGGCCCCTGTCTGGCCTATCCCTTTCTTGATTCACTCAGCAGAGTTGATGAAGCTCTTTCTTTGGGCCAAGTATCATGCTAGTTCTGGGGATATACAATGTCATAAACAGTGTGTGGCACATTTGAGCTTTACAGTGCAGTAGAGAGATGGACATGGATCACATATGCAAATAAATGTACTTTCTCAACTCTTATAAATGCTCTATAGGGAAGAAATGTTCGGTGAGAGGATTTGGCTTGGAGGTGACAGGTGATATGTTAAATAGAAAGGCTTTCCTAATGTTCCATCTCATGACAGCACATGGCCCAGCTGACTCAGTGTTTGTGGGGTCATAGATATTTCTTCGCAACTTTCTTCACGTAGCGTTTGCTAAATGAATGTAAGTCACAGAAGGCTGGGTCAGCAGAACTGGCGGGGCCTCCGGTTAGAGGTGCCACGTGCCCCCATGACCAGCTATGTGGCCGTGGGCAAGTTGTTTCACACCATTTAGAAAACTGGCAGCTCAAGCCCTGCTCTGGAGAGCTGATGGAGATGGGGGAAAATATAAAGTGTCCATCAGGTGCCTGATGGGTTGCAAACTGGCCCCCAGACCCATTTGGTTTGGTCTGTGCAGTGTTTAAAAGAAAACTTTTTGAATTGCCAACACTAAAATTTAGGAAGAAAAGTCCAGGTTTTTGGAATCTTCTCCAGTAGTCATAAAGCTGCCATGGCTTCGTCTCAGATTGTCTTACTGTAAGATACCCTCTACAGTGCTGAAGTTAGACTTGGTGTTCTAAGAGACAAAACCAGAGATTGCTGGGCTCTGGGATTTGCAGCCTTTTTTATTTTAATTTATTTTATTTTATTTTTTTTGAGATGGAGTCTCACCCTGTTGCCCAGGCTGTGGAGTCCAGTAACGTGAGATCACTGCAGCCTCTGCCTCTGGGTTCAAGCGTCAGCCTCCCGAGTAGCTGGGACTACAGGCATGCGCCACCACGTGGGCCTTGCTAATTTTTGCATTTTTAGTAGATATGATGTTTACCATGTTGGCCAGGATGGTCTTGAACTCCTGCCCTCAAGTGATTTGCCTGCCTTGGCCTCCCAAAGTGCAGGGATTACAGGTGTGAGACACTGCACCCGGCCTGCAGCATTTTTGAAGTTGTGATAAGAACACAACATGAGACCTACCCTTTTAACATATTTTTATTTGTATACTTAACATTATTGTTGAGTGTAGGTACAGCGTTGTTCAGCAGATTTCTAGATCTCATTTATCTTTACGTGACTGAAACTTCAGAAGTCTGATGTGCTATCCATTGCCCTGTGGACACACCTGCATGACTGACACTTCATACCCGTCAGACAACAATTCTCCATCCCCCCAACCCCAGCAATCACCAGTCTGTTCTCTGCTTGAGTTTGACAATTTTAGATACCTCATATCATTAGAATTGTGCAGTGTTTGTCTTTGTCACTGGTTCATTTCACTTAGTGTAATGTCTTTGAGATTCATCCTTGTTGCATGTATCAGAATTTCTTTCTTTGTTAAGGCTGAACGTGTGTGTGTGTGTGTGTGTGTGTGTGTGTGTACCAAGAAGTATATACCACATTTTCTTTTTTTTCTTTATCCATTATTATGCAGGTTTGGTTTTGTTTTGAGACAGAGTCTGGCTCTGTTGCCCAGGCTGGAGTACAGTGGTGCAGTCTGAGCTTGCCACAGCCTCTCCCTCCTGGATTCAAGTGATTCTTGTGCCTCAGCCTCCCGAGTAGCTGGGACTACAGGCGTGTATCACTGCACCTGGCTAATTTTTTTTCTTTTTGTATTTTTAGTAGAGATGGGGTTTCACCATGTTGGCCAGGCTGGTCTCGAACTCCTGGCCTCAAGTGATCCACCTACCTTAGCCTCCCAATGTGCTGGGATTACAAGCATGAGCCACCACGCCCGGCTATTATGCAGGATTTTTTCAAATACAAATTTTTTACTAAGATAATTATAGATTGGCATGCAGTTGTAACAGATAATACAGAGGGATCTTCCTCAGTTTCCCCCGGTGGTAACATCTTGCCAAACTCTACTACACTCTCACAAGCAGCATATTGACAATGACACATAGGTATGTATGAGCAAAAGCAAATTCCAGGTTACTGGCAACCTCTTGGTTTAGGACACTGGCAGTAGCTGAACTGTTTAGTGAGAGGGAGTGTGTAGGAGGTCTTTTCTTTTTCCTGATGGCGTCTTCTTGGGATGAAGGTCTCACCTCCCTTGTGAGAGACACACAAACCGCCTTTGAGACATAACTGCTGGTCGTGGTGGACACCTGAGCTGAAAATGAGACTCTAGTGTGGAGAGAACCGCCAGCCCACGTGTGTCGGCTTTCTGCTTCCACTTGCTACCTTTCCCTCAGTATGAAGTTGAAGTTGGTTGTATTCCAATGACTATCGTTCACATTTGGGAAGAGCACAGGCTGAATCCCATCTGTGACTTGTTTGACAATAGTCCTGGTATGATTTACCTTCCTTCCCTGTGAGCAAGAACAGTCTCCTATTGTTTCCTGCCCAACTCGGATGTGGTTTGATCATACTTGTTTTAAGTTTCTTGGTCTTTTTTAACCTACTTTCTCCTTCCCGTAATTTGTAGATAAGTTACTGGTATTGCCTCATTTTTACCAGCAGACCTTTCACAAAACCAAACCAAAATTGAAGAGAGAGAAGCAGAAGGGAGATCACAGTTATTTGAAAGGACTGTAATTTAGGGTTAAATGGAAAACACATCAGCATGGTTAGATGAATGTCTAATAGAAATTCATCTGTGCATTAAAATCATATGGTTCCTGCTCAGGGCTAATTCTTGCTGTAATTCGAATGCAGACCAGATAGTGTTTCTTGTGTGGGGAAATCGAGCAGGAGAACACTAATTCTGAAACTGCTAACATCTCATTGTTTTTGCAGAATGAACACATAGATTAGAATTTGGGATATGCATCATTTCTTGTAGGTACTTTTTTTTTAAAGGACTTTTTTTCCTCTTGAATTTCTGTGGAATAGTTTTCTTCCTTTTTGGATTCATTCATTCATTCATTCATCTATTCATCCATTCCTTCAGCAGACATCTGTCATATACTTGTGCTGAGAGATGAGGGATGTGGTGGTACACAGGAGCGACATGACTCCTGCCCTCCCTGGGCTTCCCTCCTCCCCTGAGGACAGGGACCATGTCTCGGAGATGCCTGTGCTACCTGTGCCATCATGGGGCTTGCCAGAGATGCCCAGGACGTGTTTGGTGCAGGCATGAATGACTCAGTGGGTGAAGTGCTAGAAGAGTTACAAGGGCTCTCGTGACATTCTCGTAATGACTCTGAGAGCAGAAATCACTTCCTAGCCTGCCCCTTGAATGCTGCCTTTTCTTTGCCTCAGTGGCCAGGTTTGGAGTGGGCTGCTTTTGGTGCTGCTACACGTTCTACCTCCAGAGGCAGCTTCATGGAGCAAGTGCTGTAACGAGTTTCCCTGGGCTGCTCAAATCCTGATTTTACTAGGTATACCAGGGAGAGTTATTCCACTTTCCCAGGCCTCAGTTTCTTACCTGTCCAGTGAGAATAGCAAATGTGGGTTTAGGATGACAATTAAATTCTGTGTAAAGTGCTTACTCCAAAACCTTTTTATGTACACAAGGGCATAAATATTAGATGTTATCATTATAATGATCTTAGTTCCTGAGGCTGCATAGTGACCTTCCACCTCCTAGATGGGACCTCCTTCCCTGGCTTACGAGCTGTCTCTGGACTGATGAATGTGGAAACACATACCATGCACCCCTCAGGGAGGTAGCTTTTGAGTAGACTCCAAGGCACAGAGGGAGAAGTGTTGGTAATGACAGCAGTGATGAAATAATACTAATGTTAGCCATTGCCATTGCGCGATGGTAGGCGAAGCCCTCTCTGTGTATACTGTGCTCTCCATTCAGCCAGACCCAGATTTCGTTTCTGGAAAGTGCAAATACTGTTGTTGTTGCTTTGAGACAAGGTCTCACTCTGTTGTCCTGGCTGGAGAGCAGTGGTGTGATCCCAGCTCACTGCAGCCTCAGCCTCCCCAGCTCAAACAATCTTCCCACCTCAGTCTCGGGAGTAGCCGGGACGATAGGCGTGTGCCACCATGCCCAACTAACTTTTGCTTTTTTTTTTTTTTTTTTTTTTTTTTTGTGTGTGTGTGTGTGTGTGTGTGTGTGTGTGTGTGTGTGTGTGTGGAGACGGGATTTCACCATGTTACCCTGGCTGGTCTGGAACTCCTGGGCTCAAGCAAACCATCCACTTCGGCCTTGCAAAGTGCTGGGATTACAGGCGTGAACCATCACACCCATCTAGAAAGTACAAATACTTAACTGCTAATGTGTGTGCATATGGTTGGCTAGCTGTGAAGCCAGGGTCTAGGGATTCTGGGGCAGAATCTTCTTGCTTATCTCCAAATAAGGACACTGACTGTCTGTAGACACCAGTTTAGCAGTTAGGATGGTTTCCAGATGATTCTCTTGACGCCTGTCACTTCTAGCAGCAGGACTCTCTGCCCAGCAGGATACTCCACCAGGATGTGGTATGTGGAGCCATTGGCTAGGAAGCTAGCAGCCTTCCTTCTCTGGGTTATGTGTTTGCAGGGTCAGAGCGTTAATCATTGGCTTAGCTGCCCTGAGCATTGCTGCAGGGCTTTGTTTACAACTCAGACTTGTATCTGATGTCAGCCGAGTCTCTCACGTGCTGAATGCATCAGGCAGGATAGCACCTCTTCTGGCCAGGATTAGAGTTCTGAGTCTTTTAGTGACCCTTACTGTACTCATGATCCCCCAGTTAATCGGCTCTGGTTGCAAGGCACACACATTCTTCTTCCTGAAAATGCTAATTGGCTTCTGGGAGAAGGTTGATTGTGAATATCAAAGGGTAAAAATAGACTTCTATAAATTAAGGATCTTAATTGACCCATCGCAAACATTCCCATATGGGAATTAGAGCTTGGTGTATATTCTCCCTTTTGACTTGGCCATTTAGGGGTATCCCCCAATCCCTCAATGCACTTACAGCTCCAAGTGCCATTCTTGCCCACTGAAATATTGAATGTGGCAGCTCTGATTCATGTTTAAGAGCATGTGATAGAATCAAAATCCAGAGTGCAATATGGTCCAGTACCAAGGAGCGTATCGTTATCTGAGAAACAGTTGCCTCTTCCTGTTTCCTGGAGCAGAAGGTGGTCTGGATAACAGAAGAGGATCTCAGAGTGTCCCTTAGTACTTGAGAAGGGAACAGCCTTTAGCCAGTGCTGCAAGTGACTGTTACCAAAGACCAGGGGTTTTGGCCTTGGGCCAGCTAGCCAGAGAAGGGGTAGGGGCCTTCAGAATCGCTACATCCTGGAGAAGTCAGTTGGGACAATGGAATGGGCAAAGTGGGCAGGGATGAGGGTGGGAGGCAGATGAGGGAGAAGGCTCATGACTCAGACCCTAGCTGGCTTTTCCTGCAGTGTGACACAGAATGAGCCTGGGGCAGCCACAAGGCTGAGGGCAGTTCCCTGTAGAATGAGGACCTTTTCTGGTTCTCATTCTCAGTGCCACCAATGGCACTGAGCCATTGGTGACTTCTGGGTTTCAACTAAAATCCGGAAATCGAGGATGGAGACAGACACATGAGGTACCCACCACTTCTGGTGTCTGCCCCTGTGGCATTGTTAGTTTTCATAACTGGGCTGGCTTCTTTGGACATTTGTGATTTTTAACCAGACTTTGAGTTACTCGAAACTGGGTCAGTATTACTTATTCAGATATTCAACAGATAATGACTGGGTATCTACCATATGCCAGGCACTGTTCTAGGCACTGGAGATCCACCCAGTGAACAAAACAAAAACTTTGACCTCCAGGAACGTGGGTCTCATGCGGAGAGACAGAGGAACAATAAAGAGAATAGTAAGCGTTGTGGCAATTAGATGTGAGAAGCCCTGGAAAAACAGTAGTGAAGCAGAGGATGGACATGGGCAGTGCTTGGGGGCTGGGGTATTACAGTTCTCAGTAGGGTGGCTGGGGCTGGCCTCATTGGGAAGGTGAGGTGGGAGCACAGACTCAAAGGAAGCAAGAGAGTGAGTCATGCTGATATCTGGGGGAAGAGCATTTCGGTCATAAAGAACAGCCAGAGCAAAGGCATGCAGTGGGATGGTGCCTAATGTGTTGGAGAAACGGCAAAGGGTAGTGTGGCGAGGGGATGGGAAGTAGGAGATGAGGCTGGGAGAGAACAAGTGTCTGAGGGACATGGCGCCTGTGTGCCACTGGGGGATTCAGGAGTTGTGTGGAAGGAGACTGGAACCCTTTCATCTTTGTGTCCCCATGTTTAGCATGGTTTCTGCAGTCAACATTGATTGTCTTGACGTGACAAGTCTCAGTATGGGAATCAAACACGTATCTCTAGTGAGTGGTGGGTCTCCAGTTTTGGGCAGTGCCAGAGTCCTTGAAACCAGTTTTGCTGCGGGATGCGTTGCCTGATGGGAGTCTGGGGGCTGCATGTGGGCAAGAAGGGGGCATTTTGCTCACTTCTCAGAGACCCCTGCCCTTTCTGAGCATTCCAGCAGATTTAACAACAGTGGGGTGGTGGTGTTAGTCATTTGTTTCATGCTTGGGGGCAGTGCAGCTCTCATCCCTGGAGGTGATTAGTGAGTGGGGATTTCCCTAGAGAGTTCCGGGGCCAATTGAGTAGCAGATCCTGGCTGGCCTGAAATTGATTGCCCACTGACCACTTTCTGGGTTGCTTACAACCTGGCCCCAGGACACCTTCCTGGTAGCCTCCAGATAAGCATGGGGACAGATTTGACAACTTCACGTGCAAAGAGAAGAAAAAATACAATATCTTACTGTTAACCGTAGTCACCCTTCTGTGCAATGGTACACCAGATCTCACTCCTCCTGTCTAATTGAAACTTTGTACCTGTTGACCAACCTCTCCCCATCTTCCCCACTCGCATGTCTGCATCCCCTCCCTGCCCTGTCCCCGGTAACCACTATTCTCCTCTCTACTTCTGTGAGATCAACTTTGTTTAGATTCCACAACTGAGTGAGGTCATGCTAGAAGAGAGGTTTTTGAATGTCCTCGCCACAAAGAAATGATAAATACATGAGGTGATGGATATGCTAAGTGCCTGATTTGATTATTACATGACGTACACATGTATTAAAACATCAGATTGTACCCCATAACTATGTACAATTATGCATCCATTAAAAAATAAAAATAAGAGAAAAAGGTAACATTAAACAGCTTTATTTACTCAAATAAGATTGTGCTGGGTGACTTGAGTTATGGGTGGGTCATTTTCTGACATGAGCAGCGCCCATCTGTAGAGCACAGGCTGGCTGCCATATTCACCCTGGTACACTCCCTGCCGCGAGTACTTGAGTCCCTACAAGTTGCAGGCAGGTGCCAGGAGTGAACAAAACATCTGTCCCTGTCCTGATGGTCTATTAGTGGGGGATAGACAGTGAGCCAGCCCTTCCTCACAGATTCGAGATTTGGATCTGAGAAGGAAATAGAAGCAACTTTGGGAGGTGTGGTGAGGAAAACCCCCCTAAGGAGGGGGTCTTATATTGAGAACTGAGGTCAGGGAGCTAGGCCTGCTGAGAGTTGAGGTGGGGGCTGGGGGAGGAACATGGCCAAAACATGAAAAACGGTGAGTGAGAGACCTCTGTGGGAATGAGTTGGGTGTATCTGGGAACAGGAGGGAGGCCAGGATACAAGAAACATCCTGGGTTGGTGGAAGAGAGGGACGGTTTTCATTTTATAGAAGGTGAACATGGCCGGGCTTGGTGGTTCATGCCTGTAATCCTGCACTTCGGGAGGCTGGGGTGGGTGGGTCACTTGAGGCCAGGGGTTTGTGACTAGCCTAGGCAACGATGGTAAGGCCCTGTCTCTACAAAAAAATACAAAAATTAACCAGGTGTGGTGGTGCATGCTTGTGGTCCCAGCTACTCAGGAGACTGAGGTGGGAGGATCTCTTGAGCCTGGGAGGCGGAGGTTGCAGTGAACCATGATCACACCACTGCACTCCAGCCAGGGCAACAGAGTGAGACACTGTCTATAAAAGAAAGAAAAGAAGGCGAACCTGCTAGCTTGTCTCTTTGAACGTTTCATTTCATGCACATAATGAAAGAGAGCAAGGTGATGTTATTGTCACATGCTCCCCATGAGGAAGCAAAGTTCCCATTTCCTTGGTTTATGCCTCTGCAGCTGCAACACCCCTGATAATTAGTAATTCATGGAGAAGAATGCCACGTTCTCCTTGCTCGTGGAAGTGGCCTGCTACCTCTTCACATTCCCCAGTTGATAACTTTCATTTTCCCCTTTACATTCAGCGGTGCTGTCAAGTCGCCTCACTGACGTTGCAGCTATAGATTCTGCAAATGTGTTTGGGCTTTGGTTCTGCAGCCCCACATGGCTCCTGGATGGGCGAGTTAGGGATGTGCCTATACATCACCCCAGGGTGTATTCCATCTCGTGCTTGCTTGCCAGTCACCTCCTTCTGGATGAGAACAGGCTCTACTGCACTCATCACCTGGCTTCCTTTTCCAGCCAGTGGCCAAGCCACGTACTGCCGTGCTGTTGGTTACAGTGGGCGTGACCCCTGGGACTTTTTTATCTCTGTATATGTGAGATAAAAGTGTGAAAAGATGCGTGTCTGTAGTCCCAGCTCCATGGGAGGCTGAGGCCGGAGACTCGCTTGAACCCGGGAGGTGGAGGTTGCAGTGGGCCACAATCATACCACTGCACTCCATCGTGGGTGACAGAGTAAGACCGACCCTGTCTCCAAAAAAAAAAAAAAAAAAAAGTGAAGAGTCACATTATAGACAACGATACAATTGTCAGATCAGAGGGACACCTGTTGAGTGATGTATAAACTGTCATTGAGCTTTTGTTGCAAGAGCTACCTGTTTCTCTGATTCGTTTGACATCGGCACGGCATAGTCTTTACATAGCGTCTCTGGGAGGCTGGCCCAGCATTGGAAGGCACAGCAAATGCATACGGAAGGGAATGGTGTTTAAGCCATGTAGTAGAAAGAGTGTGCACATGGGCACTGGAGCTAGACTCTTCCTGAGTTGAAATTCTGACTCTCACTAGTGGGTGACCTTGGGTAAGGTCCTCACCTGTGTAGTTCCTTGCCCCATTTGGTTATGTGTAGGATAAAGCAAGACAATATGTGTAAAGTGCTCAGAGTTGTGCTGGGCACATTTTAAGTGGTCACTGAGAATTTGGGATGGCTGTTGTTAACCTGGAAAGAGTAACAAGAGTGTGCCATCTCTTGGCACCTCTCAGCAGCGCTGTGGGGGAGATGTTAATATGATGGCCATTAATGGATGTGGAAACTGAGACCCACAGAGGAGAAGGTAGTAAGCAGTGGAGCCAGGACTCAAACCGCAGTGGGTCTGTGAATCCCACCCTGGCTTTGTGCTCTGTACCTTGCCAGTCCCATCCCCTGAGGCTGGAGATGGGGAAGGTTGGCCAGGAACATGTCAGGGAGGCTGAGTCTAGTCCACTAACAAACCAGAAGGCCAGCGAGGAGTAAGTTGCTAAGAGCTTGGGAGTCAAGTTTAAAGCATAGAATGTGATTGTTTCTTCAAAGCCTCTCCCCTGCCCTGTCTTCCATCCTCTTGATCTATTTGCCAGGGGGTTGAAAGGCAATGATTCATGATCTATTTGCCAGGGGGTTGAAAGGCAATGAAAATTTCTCCAGTGCCCCTTTGCGCCAGGCATTTTGCCTGTTGGATCCCACACTACCCCATGGTGGCGTGTGATATGGAACTACTCTAGTCTCTGGTTTACAGATGAGGAACTGAGGCTCCTGTGGTCACGGTCACTTGCCTGGTAAAAAGTGGGTCTGAGACTGGGGGCCAGGTCTTCCTGGGTGTGTTTTTTGTTAGTCAACGTGGCCTGCCTCCATTCTTTTTTCTTTTTTTTTGTTTTTTTTTGAGGTGGAATCTCCCTCTGTCGCGAGGCTAGAGTGCAGTGTCGCGATCTAAGCTCACTGCAACTTCCGACTCCCTGGCTCAAACAATTCTGTCTCAGCCCTCCGAGTAGCTGGGATTACAGGCATGTACCATGATGCCTAGCTAATTTTTTTTATTTTTAGTAGAGACGGGTTTCACCATATTGGCCAGGATGGTCTTGATCTCCCGACCTCGTGATCCACCTGCTTCTGCCTCCCAAAGTGCTGGGATTACAGGCATGAGCCACTGTGCACAGCCGGCCTCCCTCCTTTCTTAGGGGGGAAAACCCTTCTCCTACTTTTCAAATCGCTTAGCAAAGCTGTTTGAGGAAGCATCCTCAGAAAGTGAGTGGACTCAGCATGGGAGAGCCTGGAAGGGTCTTCTTAGCCTGATTATTGTGACAGCTCTGACAGATCCAGGCAGAATCCCAGGCCACGAGGCCTCTCCTTCCCTTACCTGATGCCTCTGGCCCCCAGTCTCTCTTTCTTTCCTTGGTGTTCAACCTAGATTCTTTCTTGGGCAAGCTGCCTGGTGCCTTGACATCCCCTTTCCTGGTCACTTGCCAACCACTGCTTTCTCCCCTCACTGTGGCACCACTGAATAGATGCTGAGAAACCCACTCAACACATTGCATCGACAGGAGATTGAGTCGAGGCATCCAATATCTCTTTGGAGGCAGCGACCATGAAGAAACCCTTTATGAGCAGCACAGGCTAACGCCTGGCTAGAGAAGCTGGCCTGGGACCACTGCCCTGGCTTCCTGCAGAGTCCAGCAGCTGTGCATCTGCCGCTGCCTGGGGAGCTGGCCAAGCACCTTAGGTCCATGAGTACTGCTGCTGTCACCAAGCACCAGCCCCAGGTGACCTAGGCCTTAGCAGAAATAAAAGGCAAGTGGCTTCTTCTAGGCACACCTAGCGAGGTGGCTTCTGCTGGGCTTTGAGCTGGCTTTCTTACTATTCTCTCCCTCCCAAGCATGCTGGTGAACTCCTGTTGACATCCAAGACACACATCAGTCATTTCCTCTTCTATCAAGCCCTCCTAAACTCCCCTATGCCTCCCAGCCCTGGCGCATTTCCCCTCCCTTCCTCTGCGGCCCCCATCACTCTTGTGTGAACCTCTTCTCTTCCAGCGTCTGCACAGGCCATGTGGCAATACATGCAGGATTCACTGGGATTCACCAGGATTCAGCTCTCTGGGGCAGCACTGTGGGCTCTGAGAGGCGTGGCCTGTGGCTTCTTGCCCTTATCCCAGCCCTCCTCATCTCATCAGTGCACAGTGAATCCAGCTCTCCCGCCTATTCCCTTTGCTCCTACCTTGTATTTAGGGCATTACAGCAATCCGACTTCATTGAAAATCCCCTTGGCAAACTTTCTGGTGTTTTTTGTTTGTTTGTTTTTGAGATAGGGTCTTGCTCTGTCACCCAGGCTGGAATGCAGTGCCACTATCAAGGCTTACTTCAGCCTCAACCTCCTGGGCTTAAGTGATCTTCCTGCCTCAGCCTCCCGAGTAGCTGGGACTACAGGCATGCACCACCATACCCAGCTAATTTTTGTATTTTTTGCAGAGACAAGGTTTTACCATGCTGCCTGGACTCATCTTGAGCATCTGTGCTCAAGTGATCCTCATGCCTCAGCCTCCCAAAATCTTGGAATTACAGGCCTGAACCACTGTGCCCAGGCCTGGGAAACTTTAAATTGAGAAATCATATAAATGCAATGAAGTATATAAAAGTGTAGTAATTTTAGATGTACTGCTTGATGATTTTGTACACATGATTATACTCAGATATAATTCAAGTCAAGATAAAAAACATTTCTGGCAACCCATAAAGCCCCTCCTCAGTCTGTAATGCACACCTCCACCCCACCCAAGAGAAACATCATTCTGACTTACAAAGCTATCTTTTCAAAGTTTATTTTGTTGTGATAAAATAAACATAAAATTTACTGTCTTAACTATTTTTAAGTGTTCAATTCAGTGGCATGAATGCATTCTATAAAGATGTTCTTTACATTTAAATAGTGCTGGTAATATTTTCTTGTTCTGGTAATAAAATTTTCTAGTGCTGGTAATATTTAAATAGCGCTGGTAGTAAAACAACTGCATGGTATGGAAGCAAACAGAGCAGAAAGTGAAAGATCCTCCAACCTCAGTATCTTCCTCAGAGGGAACTACTGTTCTCAGTTTGTATATCCTTCCAGACCTTTCTCTGTGTATATTCATGTAAGTATCAACCCAGTCAATACATGATATACACATATGTTTCAGCTCTATAGTTTTGGTTTTTTTAAAAACTATAAACTGAATCATTGATTGTTGACTGATTGCAAGTTGCTTTTTCATGTGCCACCGGTGCACCCACACGGGATGGAAAATATTCTGTTTGACATCTGCCTTCTCCGCCATGTGTCTCCCCTCCTCCACTCAGGCACCCAGTCTTTGGTTGATTCCATCACCCTTCCCATCCCCTGTTGCTGCCCTTTCCAGAGTCTCCTGTCAGATTCCTCTATTCTCTGAAAGACTGATCCCTGGGGAGTCTCCTTCCCCAAAGTATTTGCCTTTTGAAAAAGCAAGGACCAAAACTTTTTAGGTGAAGGGGTTCAAGGCTGATGGAAGACATCCGTCACCAGCAGGCAGGTACAGATACTTAGGGAGTAGTTAGGCCCTGGGGCACCTCTAAAATGTCATTGCTGACTGTCAGCTGGCCATGACCCCAGAAGCCAGCCCAAATATCCAGCTGCAGAGCTCAAGGCTCCTTGTGTTTCACTGCAGTCAGCAGGGAGCCTCGTTCCGTTTGAGCTCCTCCTGCAGCCCAGCCTCAGGCACCTGGGAGATGAGCGCTTGGTGAAACCTAAACCTGTGGCATTGGGGAAATGTAGACCTTGTTTGGGGAATACTTTCCTCTGGGGCATGTGTTGTGTTCTTTCTTTGTGAGAAAATCAGCGCAAAGGCCTTCTGATTTCTTACGGGCTTTTCTACTTCTGGTTAGTTTGGGCGAGCTTGCTCTTTCATTGTGCTAAGTTTAGCTCCTAAGAGTGTTCGGCTTTTCTCCCCCTCCGTCCCTCCCTTCCCTTTCTTCTCCTTTTTTCATCATTCTGTCTTTCCCTTTGGGCACAGCCTCATACAAACATTCATTCCTATAGCCATGAGCTCACTCAGCAACAGCCTGTTGGCCTCTGCTCTGGTCTAGGAGTAGAGCTGGGAACACAGTGGCGAGAGCGGGGACAGAGACCCTTCTCCTGGGGGCTTCAGACTGGAGCATCCTGGACTGTCCAGTGCAATTCGAGCATTCTGGGGAGGACAGCAGCCGGAAGGAGGGTGACAGGAGCAGCAGAATGGTCACACATCTCTGCCCACAATTCCCAGCCAAATTCTTAACAGCTTCTCCATGCTAACTGTGATGTTTTGGTGTTAGCATTAAGAAAAAAAAAAAAAAATCAGGTTTTAAAAATATAGAATAAAAGGAAGCAAAAATCACCCATAACCCCAATGTCCAAATATTTATGTATTTAGAGGCAGGGTCTCACTGTGTAGCCCAGGCTTGTCTTGAACTCCTGGGCTCAAGCAGCCCTCCCCTCTCAGCCTCCCAGAGTTCTGGGATTATAGACATGAGCTCCATGCCCAGCTGAATTTTTAAAATAAAGTTAATATGTATACATGATTAGAAATCACAAACCACAAGGTCTAAAAAATAAAAGTGTGCTTGTGTGGGTGTGTACACAGTGTCACTGCTTTTTTTTATTCCCCCAAGATGCCAATATATTCTTAGGCATCTCTCCAGGAAACGTCATGTTTACACCATGATGTGTCACCTTTGAAAAACTTCACCTGAAAGGGACCCTACCGCATACTCTGGTCTTGCTTTTTCATACTGGTGCTGTGTCTGCACCAGGATATCTAGGAATAAAAAGGCCCCAGTCCTTCTAGATTCCCACTCTTTCTACAAACAGATGATAGTTACCTAACAACTCCCCTATCAATGGACATTTAGGTTATTTCCAGTTGTTTACTGGAAGGTCGTGTTAGAAAGGTTTGAAATTTCCCAGTAAGCACGCCCTCCCACAACAGACACCTGATCACTGAGAAAAGCAGATCCCTTTGGAAAGTTTTAAAATTCATTATTGCAGCTGATTTTTTTCTTTTTCTCTTTGTAGATGTAGGCAGGGAAAAGAAGGTGACGTTTTGTGTTGGACGCTCACTGTTTTAGCACTCTATGAAGAAACTCCTTTTTTTTATTTTTTATTTAATTTTTGAGATGGAGTCTCGCTCTGTCGCACCCAGGCTCGAGTGCAAGGGTATGATCTTGGCTCACTGCAACCTCCACCTCCTGGGTTCAATCAGTTCTCCTGCCTCAGACTCCTGAGTAGCTGAGACTGCAGGTACCTGCCACCACACCTGGCTAATTTTTTGTATTTCTAGTAGAGATGGGGTTTCACTGTATTGGCCAGGCTGGTCTCGAACTCCCGACCTCGGGTGATCCACCTGCCTGGGCCTCCCGCCTCCCAAAGTGTTGGGATTGCAGGTGTGAGCCACCATGCCCAGCCTCTGAAGGAACTTCATATCCATGAGTTCCTTTGGTTCTAGGAGGCCAAAATTACTCTCCCCATGTTTTAGAACAGCAACCTAAGGCTAAGGACGGGCCAGCTGGATGGAGGTTCACACCACTTGGCCAGCCCCAGGAGCTGAGCACTTAGTTTCACTTCACCAGTTCTGCCAGTTTGTTCTGTACGTCTGAGTCCACACAGAGCTTAGGGAGGGGTTTCTACATCTGTCTGTGTGAATTTCTGCTCATAGCTTCAAACTAGGGCACGTTTTCCCTGCAGTTGGTCTCGATTTTCTGTTTCTGAAAGCTTCATTGCTGTGTGGCCAGCTCTGAAATTCACTAGGAGTTGGGAGTGATGGGAGGAAGCTAACTTCCTGGGTTTGGATGCTTCAGGAGAAGTTGAGAGGGCAACTATGCTGCGTTTGATCACCCAGTATCCTAAGCGGGCTATGATGGATGCAGTCTGTCAAACAGTGCATGCTTGGAATGCTCCCATCTCGGGGTCCTCGGTTGTTGGTGTCTGTAATACGCTATCAGGATTTCCTGGACAGTAGAATCATGTCTCAGTTTATCTGTCATTTTTTTGTGGTTGAATAATCCACAGTGGGCAAATAAAAATTAATGTTTGTATTTGGATGCTAATTCAGCTTTCAATTAGGTTTCGTTTTGAGCGTTATTGAAATTAATGTGTGTTTCTTAAGCACATTTCCATTTATTGGCAAGGTATGGTGGCCCCCAGAATATAATTTGTAGTTGTTTGGAGTAAATTCAGATTGATAATCCATATCGAGATAATGGAAAAGTTTATTTTAAAACTTTTTAAATGACAAAATGATGTCTGAACATTCAGACTCTGGAAGGAGAAAAACACTTCAATCAAAATCCTGCCTTAAACAAATCAGTTTTCGTCTGTCTTTTGCTCCTTTCTGGTCTGTTTACATGTCTATACTCTTTTTTTCTTTTATTTTGTTTTTTGAGACAAGGTCGCACTCTGCCATCTGGGCTGGAATGCAGTGGCACCATCTTGGCTCACTGCAGCCTCTGCCTCCTGGGCTCAAGCAATCCTCCTACCTCAGCCTCCCGAGTAGCTGGAACTACATGTGCCCGTCACCATGCCCAGCGAATTTTTCTATTTTTTGTAGAGATGGGGTTTCTGCATGTTACCTAGGCTGTACTTGAAATCCTTAGCTCAAGTGATCCTCCCACCTGGGTCTCCCAAAGTGCCGGGATTACAGGTTTGAGCTACCATACCTGACATTCCTCTTTAAAGAGTATTACATGTGGAACCAAGTTTGAGCTTCTGGTGAAACACTGTTACTTTAGGAAGAGTGTGAGCTTTGAAATTGGCAAGCCCCAGGAAGTCCCAATGCAAATTCAGACTTCAACTCAGTAGCTGTGTGACATTGGACAAGTTATTTAACCTTCTGCATCTCTATTTTCTCAACGATAAACTGGGACTGATCGTTCCTATATATTGTGGTTATTACAAAGACTGAGATAGTTGACACTGGCCTCATTCTTTCACCCAGGCTGGAGTGTAGTGGCACGGTCTCGCTCACTGACGCCTTGACCTCCTGGCCTCAAGCAGTCTTCCTGCCTCAGCCCCGAAAAATGCTGGGATTAGAGACATAAGCCACTACACCTAGCCATCTCTGACTTTTATTTAAGGAAAAACTTCATTATTTGGGGCGAGCTGATCTTTTACTTATTGCTGATACTTACTAGGCTCCATTTCTAGTAAGAGCCTATTAAGTACCTAGAATTTGACTGTACCCTCTACACCTGGCTTTTTCTTTCTGGTTATTTATCTGCATCTAATATAATAGTAAGGCATACTAGTGTTCCATTTCCTGTAGTGATAGTTTTGTTTAAAATGAACTTATTTGGGTTAAAATCAATAATATCAGTGTGCTATAGCAAAGACACAGCTTGTGTGGCTGGTACGTGGTTTTGAATCCCAGCTCTGCCACCTCCTGGCTGTGTGACCTCAGGCAGATCCCTTTCTGTCTGTGCTTCAGTTTCTGTCTTTTCTGTCTGTGCTTCAGTTTCTTCACCTGTAAAATGAGGATGATGTGGTAATATCTAATAGAGTTGCTGTAAAGTTCAAATGAGATCAGTCAGAGCCTTAGAACAGTGTCTGGCACATAAGAAAGTACCATAGAAGTGTTCATCAGAAGTGTTTTCCTTACACAAACAGTTAACGTTTGGGGAGTGCAGAGCTGCTGCTGGTAAAATGTACCATTTCTGGCTCAGGACAGTCGGCAGGAAATGGTAGCTGGCACTGTTGTTTTGGTTGTTTGATGATGATGTTAATAATGGGCATAATAATAGATCTGGAGGTGGCATTTGTTTTGGAGATTAATTGCCTGTATTAAGAGATGTTTTTATTGTCTGTATTCGTGGGGTAAAAAGGCAGGTTTGCCAGGTTGTTGAATTGCATTGCGGTGAAGTGAGGACCTTCAGTGCATCCATCACTGGAGTATTGCACACTGGACCCGCCCAGCACCCTCCCATCATCCACCCCTTCCGACTCCACCACCCCTCCCAGTCTTGTTGTCCATCATCCCACACTCTGCTGCCATGTGCACATATTATTTAGCTCCTGCTTATGAGAATATGCAGTAAGTGTCTGAGTTATTTCACTTAAGATAATGGTCCCCATGTTGCTGCAAAAGACATGGTTTCCTAATTTTTTAGGGCTGTATACTATGCCATTATGTATATACAAGTCATTTTCTTTATCCAGTCCTCTGTGGGTGGACACTTAGGCTGATTCCATGTCTTTGCTGTTGTGAATAGTGCCACTATAGTAAACATGCGAATGCAGCTATCTTTTGATAGAGTGGTTGCTTTTGGAGATTAGTTTCTTAGGACAGAAACTTTTGGGCAACTTGATAGCATCCAGCAGGATTCCAGTGTTTGAATTCACCTGTTGCCTTTGTTGGACTTCCGTAGGCCAAGCCCAGCATTCGGTGCTTCATTAAACCCACCGAGACGCTCGAGCGGTCCCTTGAGATGAACAAGCACAAGGGCAAGAGACGGGTGCAAAAGAGACCCAACTACAAAAACGTTGGGGAAGAAGAAGATGAGGAGAAAGGGCCCGCTGAGGATGCCCAAGAAGACGCCGAGAAGGCTAAAGGTACAGAGGGTGGTTCAAAAGGCAGCAAGACGAGTGGGGAGAGTGAAGGTGAGTGTCCCCGTGAACGCCGCCCTGCGCCTGCGCCGCCAGCCAGCCCACCAGCCAGCCTGCCCGCCAGCGAGGCTGCCACCTGTGCCCTCTCCACCCCGACTTCTGCTCCCCCCAGTGTCTAGCCAGTGATTCGGTTCCTTCCTCACACTGGTGTACCTCATTCTATACAGCCCTGCCACTCGGAGGCTGCTGTGGGTGTGTGTCATACGCAGCTCCAGTGCAAGTTCCACCCTCATGGGATGTGTGACCTGGGGCCAGGTTTCCTCACCTGGAAAAGGCGAGTGACAAATAGTACCCACTTTGTAGTGTTCATACAATAATTAAATGTATGAATATGTGCAATGTGCTCCAAACAGTGCCTGGCCCCATGTTAAATACTGCAAAGGATTGGACGCTGCAGAAGTATCCGTCACTATTATGACAGTAGGAGCAGTGTGGAATTATTATCTTTATCCTCATTGCCGATACAATTATTCCCGATAACCTGGGGTTATAATTTGCTTTCTGCACACTGCGGGAAGAAGGAGGACTTGTGTTTAATGAAATTATATGCTTGTAGGCCAGGGGCATTGTCTCACACCTGCAATCCCAGCACTTTGGGAAGCCAAGGTGGGAGGAGCACTTGAACCTGGGAGCTTGAGACCAGCCTGGCCAACATGGCAAAACCCCGACTCTACCAAAAAAAAAAGAAGTATTCTTTTAGTATCTTTAAAATACTGAAAAATTAAATATAACTCCCTCAGTTCTTACATTAAGGTTTTTTAGGTCCTGTCTGTTTAGAATGAGGTACACTCATGTGTAGTACGTATGTGCTCAGTAAGCAAAATCATTCATTCCTCTTTTCGCCCTTCTTGGGAATTCTGTTCAGGTTTTCACCTCCCTCTCGTTGAGACGCTAGAACTTTCTTGAACTGGAGATTATTTACTTTGGGATTAAGCATACTGAAAGTGCCCCATTGCTTGTGTCATGGGCCAGGCTCACAGCTACACAGATGGGGTCTGTGCCTGTGGTCCTGGGCACTAGGGCTGGGCCGCGGGAAGTGATGAGGAGTCTGATACTTGGTAGAAGAGGAGCCGGGGCCCTTCTCGGGAAGGTCTGACCACGCCTTCTGGGATAAACTTGGCATCTCCTCAGCAGCCTAGCCACGGTCCCTGTGGGTGTGGGGAACACTTCCTGTGAGCCCTCCCCCTGTGCCTTGGGTTCACAGTGGCTGCTCTGCAGCCAGCTCTCCACAGCCCTGTCAGCAAGGACTGCGTGAGCTTCCCAGTCCAGGACATGTGAAGCTGTAACACAGAGCCACTCACTCCATCAGTGACTGAGAGCTCATTTGCCTGTGGGAGTTGCCTGAGATTCCACCGCCAAAGCACGACCCCGTCACCACCTCGCTTGCCCCATCATGTCTTTCTTGGCAGTTGTCAGTGAATACCATGATCACATTTTGGTAACTAACCAAAATGTCCCTCTGGTACCACCCAGACCTCTTTTTAAGGTTGAGATCTCCAGCCTTCTCTTATTTCTGTTTAAAGTGTGCAGTAGGCATTTTGGTTTAGAAATTCATTTTTGGCCTGGGAAGCCTTTGCCAGTAAATATCACTGTGGTGGGGAGGAGAGGGCCAAACACAAGGTAAGCCATACCGATTTGCTTATTGGGGACATTCTGATTATTTTGTTGTTATGCAGAAGAAAATTGTCTGCCTAAGCCCTATGGTTAACCGTTCTGTTGCCACACTGGGGGATAAATGGACATCTTCACCTCATTTTGTGCACTGTGTTTTCATCAATTTTGTTTTTTAAAGATGCTACCTCTTTCCTTCCAGTCCTTTTAAGGACGCTCTCTAACCAGGCCTCAGCCGTGACTAACTGTGGTGTGGATCAGGCAGGCTTGGACCCAAAATCACAATCAAATTTGTCAGCCAGGCGGCCCAGTCCTGGAACACAGGGGCTTCAGGCCAGTTCTGCAGGCTGCTGTTTCAGCTTGAACTGCTTAGATTTGAGTAGGGGCTCCTGGAAGCTGCGCCCAGCTGCCCTGTGCAGGGTATGAGGGAAGGAATTTCTGCTGCCTCCAAAAGCCTATTTTCCAGGTGGTTACTCAGCCAGGTCATGCCATACAGGACCCAGGAATCTTCCCCAGAGGCTTTGCTTGGACAGTTGGTGCTTCAGGACTCAGTCACGCATGGCTCTCCATGACCCCCTCTGCAATTTTGATGCCCTTCTAGTTAGTTTCTTGAGCACATTAGTCATTTCAAAATACGATGTGTCTGTCATTTTGTCACTCAGCTCACCATAAATCAATACAACTTTCATAAGCAGGTCCTGCCAGGCAACAGCACTTGTATTCTGGAGCTTTCTGAATCACATATTTGCTCTCTTGATTATTCATAAATGTGAAGGTGTAGTTGGTGAGTGTTCTCTCTTTAGACAGTATCTGTGTTTGGATAAAACTACACAACTGTTAATCCCTGTGAGTTGGAAGGGTGTCAGGCAGATTTCCTCATTTACACTGCATGCCAGAGAACAGAGTAGATGCTGGGCAGTGCCTAGATGATGTGAGGTCTGCCTCGTGGTCCTGTCTCAGTGTCTAGGTTTATTGTGTGCCTTGGATGGCCTCCTAAAGCTCTGGACTTCATTGTCCCCATCTGGAAATGATGAATATAGAAAATATAATTCACACAATCACTTTTCTTTTAAGTGAAGATAAGTTGGTACTTGTGATTGCAAGATTTAGAAATCCAACTTAGACTGGCTTAAGCAAAGAGGGTGTTTATTGTTCATGTTCCTGGGAAGCTGGGACAGGACTGGGCCAAGGTGTGCTCATGTCCTGCCAACTTGGCCAGCAAGTGGAGAGAGGGCTTCTCCTTCCCTGTGGCTGCCACTGAAGTCCTGGGGCCAATGCTTGTGGATACAGTGGGCCTGGCTTGGTCCACCTCCACGCCTAGAGATGTTCAGGACCGACCAGGCCTGGGTGACAAATCTCTATGGTTGCTGCCTCAGTAGAAAATGAGATGCATTTATCAAAAGCAAGGATCATGGATGCTGGGCCAGTAGAAACAGCAGATTTCCGCCTGGAAAGCCACACGGTATTTCTGGGTACTCCTCTTCTCTCTCAGGGCTGTCTTCTGCCATCCTGTTTAGAGATAGACATGTGGCTCTTTTCTCTTCCACATTATTTCTTCTCTAGAAGCTTATTTCATTGTCCCTAGATCTGCGGGCTTGTTGACAGACAGACGTCGTAACTCTTAAGGAAAGAGATGCTGGCACTCTGCCTCTGCATACCCTGCCAATCCCATTTTAGAAGTGAAATTTTGACTTTAAAAGACAGGGGTAAAGCACAGAAGTAAAAAAAGGAGGTGGTCACGAGGCACAGTTTTGCCATGACCCGATTTGGATGTGGCATTACTCTGTGTGTGTCTGTTTTTTTTTTTTTTTAAACAAATGCAGCACCCAGAATTCACACCTCCTCCAGATTTAAGCTCAGACAAGGAAGTTGTGTGAAATGAATGTGTACCCCTGACCCATCCACTCCCATCCCCAGTCTACAGAGAAATTTCCTCTGCCTCAGGTCCTAAGTAATGGATGACTCATTCTGCAACCAAGAAATCACAGGGCCCCTAAATTTGCAGAAATTTAATACTAAAAGAAGAGGGATGTCATCATCTATAGGCAAAGAAGCATTCACTCTGCCCTGGAAGGCAGACATCCTAGGGTATGTGCTTGTTTTTTAGCTTGCCGTTGAGTCTAAAAGGACAGTTATCTCTTTTGGAATTTACTTAGAGGAGTAACTTAATAAGCATATCCGAGATGAGGGACTGTATTCTTCAAACGCCTCGTCTAAAAATAGGGCTGGACTATTGTTTTTTGCCTATGGAAAAAGTACTTGCCCAGCCTGACCTTCAAAGCCTACTCATTTGTTGGAATTCCAGCAAGGGCTTGGAGTGAAGACAACAGGCCTGACTTTGAACCTGCCAGGTT
The DNA here is from genome assembly GCF_009761245.1 of Sapajus apella. Classification (NCBI taxonomy): domain Eukaryota; kingdom Metazoa; phylum Chordata; class Mammalia; order Primates; family Cebidae; genus Sapajus; species Sapajus apella. The sequence goes on along the minus strand of NW_022436991.1, from coordinate 3,785,600 downwards.
AGCTGGGTTTGAGGGAGTATCTGGGAGTTTAGAGGTGCATCTTTGCCGTTTTCTTTTTCTTTCTTTTTTATTTTTTACTTTTTTTGAAGTCTCTACTGAAATTAGATGAAACCTCGCCTCATTTCCAGCTCCTCTTGCAAAACTAGAGCCAGCCCCAGGCCTGGCAGTGTCTTGGTTGGGGCAAGCCAGGGACTGACTGTCGGGGAGTTGAGATCTAAATCCCAGCACTGCCCCTGAGCTGCTGTGTGACTCTGGGCAAGTAATTGCCCTCTCTGCACTTCTCCACCTGTAGAGGGGGCTTCCTAATGCTGGGGCCTCAGATAATTATAAGTGAAAACATCAACACTGTAACGTTCAGCCTGTGACGCAGGAGCTGAGTAGGATCCCTGGCCAAGGTGGAGAGCAGAGTGAGGCACCCGAACAGGAATTTGAATGTGGTTGTATGAACTCTGTTTGGGCACCCAGCAAGTTTCTGTGGGGGCCGTTTCTATGTTAATTTCTACAGCTAGTGAGTGTGCAGGTGTGAGTATGTGTGAGAGAGGGAGAGTGTGTGTGTGTGTAACGGTGGGAAGAGAAGGATCAGCAGGCCTGGATGCTGCAGTAGAGAGATGCTGTGGGGCTGTCAGCTTTTCAGATGGGCTTAACCGGGATAAGGAGGAGGATTGGAGGTGAATCAGGACAAAGCCGCTGAAGAGCAACTTCCCGAAAACCATTCTCAGCTCAATCTCCTGCTGGGCAGTAGAAGATAATAAAAAAACAAAGGAAGGGGTGCCCCCAGTACTTAGCGCACACACTCTCTGTCATTGCCAGGGGCTGTTTGCTTCTTGAAATTCTGCTGAAAAGCCAGCCAATTACGTGCAGGCTCTGCTTTATATCCTAGGTAACCAGCCAGGCATCCTTCCCGTTGGCCTTTCTTTGAAGGCCTTCTTATTCTCCTCTTGGTCTCTTTTTTCAGTCTGTCCTTGCCGTGATCACAGGAATATGGAACACAGAGGGCAATTGACAAAAATCCTTGAATTTGTGAAGTCAAAGACTATTGGGAGGCGATGCCTGACATTTCCCTGAAAAGCACTTCATTTACTAAATACTAATCAGATTCGAATGGACATCACCCCGGGCGAGTTGATAAATTACTGCTGTAATTTGAAAACTGAGTATGTCAGAGTATCAGGGAAACTCAAAGATCTGGCCAGAGTTGTCATATGGAGAGGCAGAAGTGGACGTCCTCGAGTCCCGAGGGCCCTCAGGACTCTCCTGGCCCGCACCAGTGCCTCCCCACACAACCACTACTTGGACAACAAGTGGAAAGATGCGGCCTTCACTGCTCCGTTTTTTTAAAACTTACAGTAAAATACGTATAATATAAAATTTACCATCTGAATCATTTCTAAGTGTACATTTCAGTAGTGTTAAGTACATTCACACTGTTGTATAACCATCACACCATCTGTCTCCAGAACTCTTCATTTTTCATCTCACAGAATCAAAACTATGCCCATTTAATCATTGCCCACCTCACCCTTTGATATTCTGCCTTTATGGATTTGACTGCTCTAGGTAGCCTATTCACATGGAATCATACAGTATTGTCTTTTGTGCCTTGCTTGCATGACTTAGCAGAAAGTCTTCAAGTTTCATTCATATTGTAGCGTGTGCTGGGACTTCCTTCTCTTTCTTTTTTTAAGGCTGAATAATTATTCCATTGTCTGGCTAGACTACATTTCTTTGTCCATGCCTCTGTTGATGCACACTTGGACTGCTTCCACTTTTGGCTGTTGGGAACAATGCCGCTATAAACATGGGTATACATACCCATTCCTGCCTGTAAGGCTTTTGTTGAATTGATTGAGGCTGTGGAGGATCTGGGTGGGACTGGCCAAAGCAAGAAGTGTTGGAGATTTGACCTTCTCCTCTCAGCTTTGCGGCTCCATGAGCTGAGGGTTGGTGATCACATGACTCAACTCCTAGAGGCTGGAGACTTAAGTTGTGTGATGGGGCCATACTGCCTACCGGGCTAGGTGCTGGAGTGTTGGAGATGATGGGCCATGGTGCCTGGCATGGGAACTGCTACTGTGCAGGTGCTGGTTTCCACTACTCAGCCGGTGGGAAGTGCAGAGAGAGGAGCCCACAGCAGCCTAGGGCAGAGGCCCACCGCCTAATGCCTTGGTGCTTCGGTTTCACTTCCCTTAACATGCAGAGGTGAGGGTAGGTAAGCATTTGTCCCACTGCAGAATGTGGAGGTGGTTTTAGGTGATACAGAGAGGGCCTTAAAGAATATGGTGGCCACTCGCAGTGGCTCACACCTGTAATCCCAGCACTTTGGGAGGCCAACGCAAGAGGATCACCTGAGCCCAGAAGTTCAAGACCAGCTGGGCAACATAGAGAGACCCCTGTCTGTACAAAGAAATAAAAAATTAGCCAGGCATGGTGCCTGTAGTCCCAGATACTCTGTAGACTAAGGTGGAAGGATCCCTTGAACCTGGGAGGTTGAGGCTGCGCTTAACTGTGATCGTGCCACACATTCCAGCCTAGGTGACAGAGTGAGACCTTGTTTCTTTAAAAACAGAAGAAGAAGAAGATGGTGCAAGAGCTCTTATTCTAAGTGATTATCTCCAGGGCAGGGGATGGGGTGGGTGGGGGGAGCCCTCGTATTTGCTGTGACAAGTGTTTAATACTTGAATACCTCATTCATGTTTATGAATCCACCTTTCTCAATGCATACAACAGCCCCTAGCAACTTTTTGTTTATTCATTAAGTATATTTTTACAGATGCTTACTATTTATACCGGTTTATGCTTATGGTAATTTTCCCAAACTTTATATTTGAAAATAATTTCAAATTTACAAAAAGTTGTAAAACCAAAAATAGTATAAAGAACACCTGTTTACCCTTTACCCAGTTTCCCCATGTAACATTTCATGCCATTTACTTTCCTATTGTATTTTCTCTGTCTGCACACATGCCCCACACACTCCTCACACGCTTACCGTGCCCCTTTCCTCCTGAAGCTTCGTGAGCATTTGCTAAGATTAAGGTGTTCTCATTGGTGGGCACAGCACAGTTGTTAGCTTCAGAGTACTCTCCTGCTGTGTTCCTGTTGTGTCTGTTGGCCTAATAATGTCTTTCTAGCATATTCTTCCCTCTAGTGCAAGGTTCAACCCAGCCTCCTTTACTTTGGAACATTTCCACTGTCTCTTTCTCTTTTGCAACATTGCCTTTTTCTGAGGAATATAGAACCTCCTTCTTTTTTGTTCTAACAAAACATCCTTCATTTTGTCTTTGTCTGATGTGTCCTTGTGATTAGACTGAGGTTCTTGGCTGGAATATGACATAGGTGATGTCATGTACTTTTCAGGGTGTCACATCTGGAGGCACATAATGTCCTCTCCCTCTCGGGCGATGTTCATTTTGGTCACATGACTGATGTGTTGCCCAGTTTCTGTACTGTGTAATGACCTTCATTTTCTTCCCAACTAGTTAAGTAGTCCACAGAGAGACACTTTGGGATCATGCAGATACGCTGCCCCTTGTTAAAACTTCTTGGATTTGGCATTTGTTTATGATTCTTGCCTGGTCCAGTCATTACCATGATGGGCAGGAAAAGATGATTTTCCAACTTCAGCATTTTCTCTGTGTTTAAAAGTCAGCCCTTGGCATTCTGTTGTAAGCAAGACCTTTCCTTTCTTCTTATTTATTTATTTGTCTTTTACTGGTGTGGGCTCATAGATTCCAGTTTTCTAATGATTTATAGCACATTACTGTATTTAATTATTTTGGTGGTTAAATTGTCCAAGAGTTGGCCTGCAGGAACCCTTTCAAGCTGGCTGTCTTGTGCTTGCCCCATGATTTCTTGAGCAGTCCCTTACACTTTCTGGCATGACTTCTGTGTTCATCTGGTACCTCCTCTGCCCATCCCTGGAATTAGCCATTTCTCTGGCTCCTGTCCGTGGATGGGGGTATTAGAGGCCAAGATTTGGGCACTGGATGTGCTCATAGCCACTGAGATGTCTTTGCAGTTTGGCCCTTTTAGTGGACAAAGCAAGGTAATCTATGTAAGTATATATACAAAGTATATATTTATACATGCTTACATATACATACATACATACAGCTATACACACATATATTTCAGAAATCGTGTGTTCATACCAGGACCCCAATTCCAATGAATTTACAGGGTTTTTTTCTTGTCTTCCCCCATTTTAGATTTGTATGTTTCTTCTTGTACTCTGAGAGCCCACACTCCCATCAACATCTACTCACTGATATGCTCAATCCTGTAATGTTTCTAAAAGCTTCAGAACTGCTTTACTTAGAGTTGTTTAGTGTTTAAAACACAAAGAGCTCAGAATGCTTTTGCGATTTTCCCTCCCCCACGCTTACCCCAATGCTTTACTTATTTTCAAACTGAGGATATATAACTGAGCACATTAAGTCCACACTTAACATCATGAATTGGTTCTTGGAAACTGTGACCTTAAGGGAAATGATGTATAAAGAAACCAGTTTTATTGTAGGTGAACTGATATCCACAGGAGTTAAGTTCCTGTGGCATACTTCTGGTCACGAAAACATCATCTAACTTCTAAATAAAGACCCAAAACACTTCTAGCATTAAACATTGAAATAAATGTGAGCTGTACATACACTTAAGAAAGATTGTGGAAACTTACCCAATTTTTGGTGAATTAGTGAGTGAACTGCAGTCATGGTGATGGTGGGTTAAATCAAAGAATAAATGTTTGCAAAGTGAAAATTGTAAGGAGCACCTCCTGCCTCCATGAAGTTCAAAAACAATCACAAATCTGGTAGGCTTGCTGAATGCTTCCATACCACATCATTTATTGTCGTGTATTTGGATTATTGTCTACTTCATGAATTTTTATTTGATAATCATTTGTATTCATTCATTTTCCAACTCGCCTATCTCCAGTTGAGGGTCTTGTGTGGCTGGAGCCTGGGTGCCTCAGGATGCCAGGTGGGAGGCAGCTCTAGACAGGGCACCATCCCATCACAGGGCATGCTCACACACCTGCACATTCACTCAGACTGTGCCCATGTAGACACGCCAGGGAACCTAACGTGCGCATCTCGGTATGAGGGAGGAAACCAGAATACGTAGCAAAAACCCATGCAGACATGGTGAGAACATGCAAACTCCACATAGACAGTGGCCGGGGCTGGGAATCGTGTTTTTTTTTTTTTTTCTTTTTATACTTACCAACGTTGGAATGCAACAATGTTGAATGAAATGATGTTAATCAAAGATCTGCTGCATTGTGTTCATAAGGTACTTGGATTAGTCTGAGTGCTCTCCCTTTCCCCCTTCAGAGTGGATTTGGTATTCATTTAAAATAAGTTTGGACTTAGGCCAGGCGCAGTGGCTCATGCCTGTAATCCCAGCACTTTGGGAGGCCGAGGTGGGCGGATCATTTCAAGTCAGGAATTTGAGACTAACCTGACCAACATGATGAAACCCTGTCTCTACTAAAAATACAAAAAAATTAACCGGTGTGGTGGCACGCACTTGTAGTCCCAGCCACTCGGGAGGGAGGCTGAAGCCAGAGAACTGATTGAATCCAGGAGGGGGAGGTTACAGTGAGTGGAGATCATGCCACTGTACTCCAGCCTGGGTGACGGAGTGAGACTCTGTCTCAAAAATAAAGAAATAAGTAAATAAAAATAAAACTACAAAATGAGCCAGACATGGTGGTGGGCACCTGTAATTCTAGCTACTGGGGAGGCCAAGGCAGGAAAATTGCTTGAACCTGGGAGGTGGAAGTTGCAGTGAACTGAGATCACACCACTGCACTCTAGCCTGGGCAATAGAGAAAGACTCTGTCTCAAAAAAATAAAAAGAAATTTGAGGCCAGGCGTGGTGGCTCATGCCTGTAATCCTCGCACTTTGGGAGGCTGAGGTTGGGAGTTCGAGTCCAGCCTGACCAACATGGAGAAACCCTGTCTCTACTAAAAATACAAAACCTGGGTGTGGTGGCGCATGCCTGTAATCCCAGCTACTCGGGAGGCTGAGGCAGGAGAATCTCTTGAACTTGAGAGTTGGAGGTTGCAGTGAGCCAAGATCACACCATTGCACTCTGGCCTGGGCAACAAGAGGGAAATTCTGTCTCAAAAGAAGAAAGAAAAAAATTTGGATTCTTTTCAGTTTAGGCTTCTCCCTTCCCATTTTCATTGATTTAGTTTAATTTCCTTTTAAAAATACACGGAATATTAACAAACTCAAAACTATGCAAAAAGGCATATTCAAAGAAGTATCCTTCCTCCCTCCCACATCCTTTCATGTCATCCCTGCCATCTCTTACAGCTAACCAACTTGTGTACTGAAGTACCTTTCGTGTGTTTCTTTCTATACAAGTAAGCAGATTTGTATATATCTTTTCCTCTTTTCCTTTCTTATCCACAGGGTAGCATATGTGTTCTTTTCACTTAGCAGTATCTCCGGAAATTACTCCCTATCGGTTCTGAGATCTTCCTCATTCCTTTTTACAGCTGCGCTGTGTGTATGTACCATAGTTGATGCCATCGGTCTGTTATGCCTGGACATTTAGGTAGTTTCCAGGATTTTGCAATTGCAAATAACACTGCAGTACACTTGTGCTTGTGCATTTTCATACTGTCAGAGGTGTATCTTGCAGATAAATACCTGCAACTGGGCTGCTAGGTTGAAGAGTATAGTAGTGATTGAAACTTTGCATTTAAGCTGTATTGAAGTGAAAAAAAAGTAAAAGTTCAGATAAAATGAAAAATAGTACCGGTAACACAGAGACATGACAGAAATCATAAAGGCAAGCAAATAACTGAGCAAAATGGGCTAAGCTATTGATTCAGTCTCTTCAAACTCCAAATGGTATCATAACTGAGGTTCAGTCAGAGCCCCCTGGGAATCCAGCCTCAGAGCCTGAGTCCCGGCCTTGGGGACCATCGGTGGAAATCTTTGTCCACATAGCCCACTGAGCTGCTTTCCCTGGTGGCAGCAGTGTGGCACCTGCACCTTGGGAGGAAGGCTGTGACAGCAGGGACAAGTGAAGCTGGGCCACAGAGCGGCACAGAACCATGCTGACATTTAGGTGTAGCACAGTGAGGGGGTTCTCTGTGACCCTGATGATCAGGAGAGGTAAACTCCTCTTTGACATCCTCTTTTAAAGATGGTCCTATTTTAGAGCAGTGAGAATCTGGGGTGACCTTTCCCCCAGAAACTTGCTACCGACTACTCCCATGCCCACATAGCACTTTGCATAGGGTTTCAGGGAGTTGGCAGACCCTAGGTAAGAATCAGTACCTGTAAGGATTGTTTGGATAAAACTATCAAAAAGAAGGGCAAGAAGGGTTGATATTTAAAGACGTGATCTGCATTCATCTAGAAAATTAAGTGGAGCCACTCACTCTACAACTATGCTAGCTGGATGAGGACTGTGCGGTGCAGCTGTGGGCATAAGTGTCACAGCCAGGGTTTGGAAATCCCGTTTTGTGTGGAGAGGCCCTTGTGGGCCTGGCTCTGCACCAAGACGTGACATGGGGGTAGGGAGGGAGGGAGGGGAGTGGTCCTGGCTTCACTGATGCATTTTCAGCTGTGTTAAGAGTCACTGCACTTTTGGGTTTCTGTGCGCTCACATTCAATATCCAGGGTTGGACAAGCTGGTGGTTCTCACGCAGTTTTGTGTGAAGCCATAGAATTCCAGAAAGGGGCCTCTGGAGTGCATGAGGGAGCCCACAGTAGTCAGAGGCCTTTGGTGCCCGCAACCCTTTGCCTGGAGCAGCTCTGGCTCATCTGCTGACCATGGTGGGTTGCCCTGGGAAATTATCCTTTAAATTCGTATTCAGCTGCTTAAAAAAAACCAAACGTTTGATGAGCTTGGTACTGAATTGTCTTTACTTTCTCCTCTGCTCCGGAATTCTGCTGGTGTCCAAGGAGATAAATCTAGAAAGGGGACAGCCACGTCACAAAGCTGGGCCTCCAGGCCAGGGTACTTGGCTTGGCCCTACAACCTTAGGAAGTACTTGGAGCTGAGTTCCCACTGTGTCAGCCAAGCAGGGTGGAGCTAAGCCTGGGGAAGGAGAACTTGCAGCTGTAGGGGAGGTGGGCATATGCTACGCCCTCTGCTGCACAGGGCAGAGGCCAGAGACTAGAAGATGAGGGGGAGGCTGGCCTTGCAGGTTTGCTTGGGAATCTTCAGATGTCTAATGGCAAGCCTTGTTAATAAACACAAATAAACTTATACATGCGACATTTAAGCATACATCTCCCAAAAATATATAAACATTTATGTATTATAAATTATACATAATATGTCTATGCTAATATTATGGACAGTATAAAACAAAATAGATTTTTAAAGATAAGAAGCATTAAAAGACCTACTGCGTAGAGAATCATCTTGCATGCCTACTGAGGTCTATACCCACTTTGGAGACAACCAGGGTAGTTGGAGGGTATTGGGCACCTGAAGGAGTCTGGTGGAGGTGAAAATGGGAGAAAGGAAATAGCAGTGTTTCCCAAACAGCAGTCTGCACCACATACCAGCTCTTTTTTTTTTTTTTAAACAGAATCTCACTCTGTCACCCAGGCTGGAGTGCAGTGGCTCAATCTCAGCTCACTACAACCTCCACCTTGTGGCTTCAAGTGATTCTTGTGCCTCAGTCTCCCGAGTAGCTGGGATTACAGGCACCCACTACCACACCTGGGTAATTTTTGTGGCAGGGTTTCACCATGTTGGCCAGGCTGATCTCAAACTTCTGATCTCAAGGGATCATCCCGCCTTGGCCCCTCAAAGTGCTAGGAGGCATAAGCCTCTACCCCTCAGCCCACATTCCAGTTCTTTGCCATATCTGGGTGCTATTTGCACTGCTGTTTACTGGATAGCTTTCTTAGAATTGACTCACTTCGCTTTTTTGCCCCAAATTTAGCCTTATTCTAAGCACTAATATCCACAGAAGGCATTCTGTGCAGCTAGAATTTTCTTGTAATGCACAGTGAAATAAGTACAAAACTATGCATTTGTCCACACACCAGTTAGAAAGCATTTGCTGGCTCCTACCTGTGTGATGGGGCCTGCCCTGTGGAGACTCTGATCTTTGGCATCTGGCTTCAGATCAGATGGGAGGGAGGGAAGGAGGATGGTGAGAGTAAACCCAGCAGAGGGCCAGGGCCCATGTGGATATGGGGGTGCTCCTCCATGTCAGGGGGTGCGTGCAGGTGCAGCCAGGCCTAACAGCCAGGAGAGTCTCACAGGGCGTGAGACATCTCCCCACGAGAACACTTCGAGCCCACACTGATGGCAGACTCTGTCAGGCAGTGGCCACGCCGCCTCACATCGCAGCCACCGTGAGTCGCCAGCTGGGCCTGCCGTCAACACCTCTCGTGTTGGGCTAAATTAGTCATTTATTCATCACTTCAGGAGATGCTTGTGGTGTACCTAAGTACTTTGTGCCGGGCACTGGATTAGACACTGGAGACAGTGGAGAACAAGACACATACGACAGCTACAAAGCCCCTGTTCTAGTGGAGGCAGACAGGCAGTAAAGAAGCAAAACAATAGCGAATGTAAGAGCCAAGTCATTATAAATGCTATTAATATAAAGTAAAATCAAGGTAAGGACAAATGTCCTCTAGTGAAGAATGCCAGATAATTTATGAGATATGCAAAGAGGCTTCAGAACGTAATGCCCCATTCTGTAACTGTGGCCTGTGTTACTGACTTTCCTCCACAGAATGTGGTATGGAAGGGGGAGGAAAAGTTGAGGCTCAGTGGCAAAAGCTGATGAACATTAGTTTGGCCAAGTATTGGAGATTAACATCAACACACATAAGTCATATTGATAGTATGTGCCCTCATATGATGTGATGAGAAGGATACTTCCCCTCTGTGGTCCTCCTCCTCAAAACCTGTAACCCCAGTCTAAATAGCAGAAAGATAGTGGACAACCCCAGAGTGAGGGACTCTTGAGAATCCCTGACCAGTACTTCTCAAAATGTCCAGGTCATGACACAAGCAAGGACAGTCTGAGAAACGTCACATCCAGGGGAACCTAAGAATGAGGACTCAATGTAAAGGGACCCCAGGAGGACTCAGTGTAAAGGGGTCCCACAAAAAAGACATTGGGAGAACTAATGAAATCTGCTCAAAGTGTGGAGTTTAGTTAATAATAATGTTTAAAGAGGTATAAAAATAAAAAGCAGGTGAAGGCCAGTGTGGTGACTCAAGCCTACAATCCCAGTATTTTGGGAGGCCAAGGTGGGAGGATCATTTGAGCTCAGGAGTTTGAGACCAGCCTGGGCAACATAGTGAGACCTTCATCTCTACAAAAATTTAAAAATTAGCTGGGTGTGGTGGCACGAACCTGTGTTCCCAGCTACTCTGGAGGCTGAGGTAGGAGGATCACGTGAGCCCAGGTGGTAAAGGCTGCACGATCACACCACTGCACTCCAGCCTGGGCGACAGAGCATGACCCTATCTCCAAAAACAAAAAATCAGGTGGAGAGGGTGTCCAGGAAGATGTCTCCAAGGAGGTGACATGTGAACTGAGCCTTGAATGATGTACCCCAATTATACCTGGCTAGGAGACCTGGGGTGAGAGCTTTTCTGGAAGAGGAAACTACTGTGTAAAGATCCTTGGATAGAAACAAGCTTGGGATGTTCAAGAGATAGCGAGAAGCCCCGCACAGCTGGAGCGGCACCAGCCAACCAGGCAGGGATAGCCGCGAGGTAAGGTCAGAGGTGGACTGGGGCCAGGCCATGTGTTTGGATTTTTTCTTGAGAGTGATGGGTAGACATTGGGAGTTTTGAATAGAAGAGTGACATGAGCTAGTTTCCTTAAAATTGCCTTGGGTTTGTGTGGAGAATAAATTAGGGTGACAGAAGAGGTGGCAGAGGTCACTGTATGAGCTGGCAGGAGGGAGACTGTGGTGGAGGCCACGTCTGAGCCCAAGATGATGTGTCCATACCCTTCTGGAACAGAAATGCAGGTTCACATTTTGTCATCTCTTTTTCCCCCATATGTCTCCCAAAGGTGGGGAAAAATATGTGAATTATGAGTTCCATGGGCTGTTTGAAAGTCCATGCTTGCATGACCAAGAACTCTGTGATGGGGACACCATAAAGCCCAGTCCTCGTCCATCTTTAATTCAAGATGTTTTCTTTGGTGGTTCATAACTTTTTCTGAAAAATAAAAATGCATGTTATGCTTAAGTTGATTGTTACAGGTTACCCTTGTTTAATGGGGGGAAAAATAAATTGAGGTTCCTAATCTCACTCTGCCCTCTGAAAGTTGTAAGTAGAACAGAAAAACAAAAGCCTTCAGTCAGAGCTTTCTCTTAAAAATGTAAGCAGCTTGCCTGGACTTGGTGGCCCATACCTGTAATCACAGCACTTTGGGAATCTGAGGCGGGAGAATCACTTAAGGTCAGGAGTTCGAGACCAGCCTGGCCAACATAATGAAACCCTGTCTCTACTAAAAGTACAAAAATTAGCTGGGTGTGGTGGTGGACACCTGTAATCCCAGCTACTCAGAGGCTGAGGCAGGAGAATCGCTTGAATCCGGGAGGCAGAGGTTGCAGTGAGCTGAGATCACGCTACTGTACTCTGGCCTGGGCAACAAGAGCAAAACTCTGTCTCAAAAAAAAAAAAAAAAAAAAAAAAATGTAAGCAGCTTTAGAATATTATCAGTGAGGTTGATTATGTTTACCAACCACATATCATATCTTAGCTGCCTCAAATCCTTTGGGAAGGAAATGTGGTATCAATAAAGTAAAAAGGACGTTTTAAACTCTTGAAATAGAATAAATGATTGAAATTTATGTTTTGTTGTCAAAATCAGGAACATGTTTATTGGTGTTGCCATGATGAATAGAAAGAGGGGCTCTGGCCTCTGTCTGATTTCTCCCCCAGTGTGTCACAGGTGTTCAGGTCAGACATGTGTTTGACCTATTAGGAGTCATTTATGCACATTTATTCTCAAACATGAGCGTGTGTATGAATCTAGAGCTGCATAGCTGCCTGGGCTCATCCCAGTCTCCATTTTGGCTTCCAGAGATCGAGATGGTGATCATGGAGCGTAGCAAGCTCTCAGAGCTGGCCGCCAGCGCCTCTGTGCAGGAGCAGAACACCACCGACGAGGAGAAGAGTGCCGCTGCCACGTGCTCCGAGAGTGCACAGTGGAGCAGGTAGCTGCCCAGGAGGCCAATGTTGAGTGCCGTCTCAGGGAAGAGGAGAGGGCTCAGTGGGGATGTTGAGCCCTGGGGCCAGAGTGTTTTCTGTCCCTCAGCCAGACCGTGCTGCCTCCCTTTCTTTCCCTGCTTCTCCAACTCTGGCTACCCAGAGGCATAGAGATAGAGCCATCACTCAACACTATAATGCTCACTCCCTTGCAAAGAGATTTGCCAGAATAGTGCAACTCTCCCTGCTGTGCTCCTGGTGCTTTGGAGCTGGGCTCCGTCTAAAGGACATGGGTGGCTTCACACTGGCTGCTCCTGGAAATGCTCTGCTGCTCCCAGGAAGCATCCCCTCAGTAGCTGGGCTTGGATCTCTTGCCTGGTTCATTCCCTGCCCTGCACACACATACATATACCCCATCTATAGGGCCTGCCCTCTTGACTCGGCCCGCATGAGTTAGTGCTGCCATCCACCTTTGACCTTTTGCCTGATTGTTCATTTCAGCAATAGCCATCTGTAGCTACATCTTCTTAAACCTTCCAAAACCTTCTTAAACATGAGTTAGTGCTGCCATCCACCTTCGACTTTTTGCCTGATTGTTCATTTCAGCGATGGCCATCTGTAGTTACATCTTTTTAAACTTGGGTGACCCCACATTTCCTGGAACTTTGCTGTAGCACCAGCCCCTCTACAATGGGATTGGAGAGAAGCCTACTTCCAGAGTATGCTGGGGACTGGTAGGAGGGCTTCTTCATTTCAGAGTGATTTCTTCATCTTGCAGCCCCACTGCACAGGCCCCCGTAGCAGCCTCCTAATTAGCACTACCTTCCTGTTAATAAATGCATACTACCAGGGTTTCTCTGTCAGCCTGCAAGGCATTCCCTTCCTCCACCCCTAGGGAGGGTGGTGAAAATACACACACACCCTATCCTCTTTAGCAATCCAACTTCAAGTCAAGATATGAAATCCACTAATTTTTTTCTTCCACATCTTATTTTTCTCTTTGCTTGGCAAATGTTTCAATGACTTAACAGATGGGATTAATTTCTATCAGATGTGCAAGGGAGCCATTTTTAGTTTTTGCTAAATACAGTGGAGTACAAAGACCTTTTAGATTTTGTTTGACAGCAAACTCCCAAAGCTCTGAAAATTGAGGAAGTCATTCCAAACACAGAAGGTTGGGGACAACCTTGGTACAGCATTCTTTAGACTATAAATAATTAGAAGGGCCACAAATGACTGTTAGTGGGATGGTGCTTAAGCAAGGGAAGAGGTATCTGCTTAATAGAAGATAAGGCCAGGCATGGTGGCTCCCACCTAGAATCCTAGCACTTTGGAAGGCCGAGGCGGGAGAATCACTTGAGCTAGGGAGTTTGAGACTAGCCTAGGCAACATAGTGAGACCTCATCTTTACAAAAAAATTAAAAATTAGCCAGGCATGGTGGCAGGCACCTGTAGCCCCAGCTACTTGAGAGGCTGAGGTGGGAGATTGCTTGAGCCAGAGAGGTCAAGGCTATAATGCGCTATGATTGCCACTGTGCTCCAGCCTCGGCAACAGACCGAGACTCTGTCTGAAAAACAAAGAGTATCAGCTGTACTCTTAGGTGAATACTGTCATGATGTGTTCAGCTCCTTAGAAACTGATAAATGGAAACAGAGAACATATTTTTCATAGTGTAGTAGTTCTGTAGCTTTGCTGATGGAGGAGAAACACCCTGTATTCCTCCTGCCACCAAAAACAAGGGTAAAAAACAGACCAAAATGTTATGTTAGAATATTGGGGTTGATGACTTCTTTTTCTCTGAATTTTGGTGGAGAGAAGGGTTTTCTTAGAGTTGATTGAGATTGTTGCTTAACTTTGGGCATCTTCAAGCACGTGGCTTCTAATGGAAGCTGATTCAGTTGCCTTGAGTTAGGCCGCTTGCAGGCCTGGGAACCTCCAGGCCAGATCTCTGCTAGACTCTGAGACTGAATGTCGGTACTGGCCCAGGTGGAGAGCTGCTGTCTTCTTTGCCAAGGTAGCGGGTTGCAGGTTGTAAGAAACTGCCGTTGCCCTCTGTCCTCCCACTTCCTGGTGGGGAGGCAGGGAGTGGGGTGGGAAAGTGGCCATTTGTTCTCCAGGATATGAATTGGATCTTGGCATTGGTCCACTTGCCCCAAGGCACAAGCATGGTAAAAAGCAGACCATTTTATATTCCCCATATGTTATGGGCTCTATCTGCATTTGGAGTTAAATATAGACCTAAGAAACTTAAAGCTTTTAAAACATTGCTTCTTTTCTTAAAAAAAAAAAAACTTTAAAATTATGAAAGTATGCAAAATCTTGAAGAGTGTAAAGAAAGGAAAAAAGCCTTCATGCTGCTGGTGTTCAGAGTCAGCGGGACTACCATTCCGGCCATTTCTTACCAGTTTTCTTTTCTTATTTTTTCCCAATGTGAGCTTTCTGGGAATTTCACCCTCCCTTCTCCCAGAAGCTTGGACCGTATCATGTCTATAATTTTTTATTCCTCCTTTTTTCCATCTAATATCAACCCTCAAGCAACCTTTTTTCACCATATTCTACCCTGTGTAAACAAAACACTTAATGGCTTCGTGATACTTCATCTCATAAAAGATGGTACTCACCCAGTTATTGCCATTTGATTATTCATATTATTCCCAAATGGAAATATAATCCAAATTTCAAGCAGCTGATTTACAAGAAAATGTTATCCCACCCAAAGTTTGGAAGTGTTATTGCTGGATGCTTTCAAAACGCAAATCTACACATGACAAAACTATTAACACATCTGAAAGGTGGTGCCCCATCTGGGACTGTGGAGAGACGGGGACGGAAGACAAATGTCCCCTTTAAGTTTTTTTTTTTTTTTTTTAGTTTTTGTGGTCATATGTGTGTTTGAAATGTTATAAGTAGATTTTTCATACTTTTTCTTTTGCATTTTTCAGTGAAACATTTTGTGTCAGTGATACATGTATAGAGTCAAAAATTCAAAACTGTCTCATAGTTTGTATCGTGAACACTCCCTGTGTCTCCACAGGCCTCTTTCACTCCCCATAGGCACCCAGTGTTCATTGGAGCTTGAGTGTCCTTCCAGAAATTAAATATGCCCGGGGTCACTCATGAAGGTACTCTGTTCTCTTGGCCTCAACCTGGCATTCAGAAGGGGCAACCACAGACAGGGGATCAGAGCCTCTTGCCTGTGAGCCAGCGCTGTGCATATTCTGTTCTCTTGGTGGTGAAGAGTCTTTTCCCGTCAGGCCCTTCATCTGGAAAGGTGCATTTGGGGTGTGCCATTTCCGATATTTGCAGCCTCTCTACAGATCTCACCCACAAAGCATCAGAGGTGAGAGACCTCACTGTCAATTCTTAGCAGTCAGAGAAAGTCGGTCCAAGAAATTGCTGGTTCAGGACCCTGCCAAAATGAAATCATGAAGTAGTACCCTTGGAATGTTAAAAATAGAAATCAAACAGCAGCTGTCATGCATTGGCACCAACCACAGTGCCTGGCCCTGTGCTAAATGCTTTTCAGTCTTCATTAGACTTGAATCCTCACAATAACTCTGCAAGGTTGGAATCCATGCCATACAGATGGGGAAATAGAGAGGTTTTAAGTAGCTTGCTCAAGGATTTGCTAAATAAAAAGCTGAGAATAGACAGAATCAGAATTTGAACCCAGACAATATGGCTCCAGGGCTCATGGTCTTGAATGTGTTTGGATTGTTGTTTGTGCCTTGTTTGATATCACCCTGTCCTGTTTTCTTCATTCTCTTGTGACACACATCGCTTTGCAGTGATGTCTGTCTGTTCTGTCTCTCTACAAACTGACATGAAAGCTTTGCTGTGGGGAGTTTGTATCATTGATTCTGTGTGTCTGGAATACCTGCTGACTAAGCCAGCAGTCTGTTCCTTGGTCAGTTTCCCCTCTGGATAGCAGCTTTCCCGGGCAGAGCCTGTCTCTCATTTGTCTGTATCCTCAGGGCCTGGTGCTGGACCAGGAACATAGTTGTGTCCTAAAGAGCTGTACCAAAGACAGCTAGCACCCCATGTACAGGTTAGAGAGGGAAAGTGTTCACCCACGTGCACCACAAGGCTCATGGATGCCCCTCCTCTTTTCCAGACCCTTCCTGGATATGGTGTACCACGCTCTGGACAGCCCGGATGATGATTACCACGCCTTGTTTGTGCTCTGCCTCCTCTACGCCATGTCTCATAATAAAGGTAGGCACTCTTGCCTTGCCAGACTTCCTCGCTGGGCCCTGCGTACGCATAGCATCCTTCCCCTCTGCTGCATAGAGGACAAAGAAGGGTGCTTTCTATACAGAATTTCCTTTCTGGTTTTGGTGGTCCTTTTTGGTTTTGACTCCCACTCTTCTTTAGCCTCTTTAGAATTTCTCAGGTGTTTTTCTACCAACTGAAACCACAGGAATTGGTTACTCTGGTAATATGGGGAAAGGTACCTTGACTGCCTAACCCAGGATGACTATATTCACCCTGTGGTTTTCTTTTGACCCCTTGATTTACAACTGACTTAACATCTGACCTCTTTCCTAACATCAAAACTGAAATCAGTCAAATTGTAATCTTGGTTTTGCTATTTATAACACTTGATGTTCTTATTCTGGGTTCAGAGCCGAAATTGACGCTGGGTGGACTTTGTGGAAGCATAGGTTTCCTTTCTGAAGAAAGGTGTGGTTCTCTGGCTTCCCCTGTTGAGGCTGCATGGCCAGGATCCAACTCTGATGAGGCTGACAGGTTTTGTTAGAATTTATTCATTCACTGCCTTGATGTCCATTCCTGGGAATAGCTACTGTTGTCTGCGCCACCTGGCTTGACATGGGCACTTTCTGAAGCCTCCACATCAGAATCTCTTCAAAGAAGAATTCAAGAATATTCCTTCTAACCCCTGCCAGAGCTGGGTTTGGCTTAGTAAAACATCAAGTGATGTTTTAGTAGGTTTTCCATAAGTTTATTGGGGAGTAGGTAGAGTTGGATTTTACTAAGACAGCCTATGGCTAGAGGCATTAAAACATACATGACATAACTTAAGTTTATGTGTTCTGAAATCATTAATCATGATAAATAACTTGATTGGTGGCAGAAGAGTATATAGTGAAAAAAATCCCCAAGCTTTGGCTCCCAGCTCTCCTCTTCAAAAGCAGTTCCTGCTACTGATTTCTCTTGTGTCTTTTTAAAGATGGCCAAACAAACCCAAGAAGGAGTGTATATGGTTTTATTAGCCATAAATGGAGGTACTCATATTGTGTTTTGTACCTTGCCCTTCTCACATCATCATGTTTCAGCACATGGGTTTATGTCCATCCAGAGCTGCCATTCTCTTTTATCAATGTGTGAGCAAATCATAGCAAATCATAGATATTAAGGATTTTTCCGTCTAGGTTCATGACTGATACTGTAGTCTTCTCGTAATTCTCTTGTCTGATTTTGCTCTCAGGGTTATGCTCATCTTACAGAATGAATTGAGAAATATTCTTTCCTTGATTTTTCTGGAGGAATCTTTGTAGTGTTATTTCTTCCTTAAAATGTTCCTTAAACTACTGCAGCCATCTGAGTATGGGGTTGTCTTTGATGGAAGGTTTTTAACTACTCGATTCCTTAAGTAGTTATGGGGCTTTTCAAGGTTATGTATTTCTTCTTGAGTGAGCTTTGGTAACTTGTGTCTTTCAAGGAGTTTGTCATTTCATTTAAACTGTCAAATTTATTGACATAAACTTTATGATATTCCTTAATTATCTTTTTAATGTTTGTAGGATCTGTAGTGATGTTCCCGCTTTGATTCATGGTATTGATAATTTAGGTCTTCATTTTTTTTTTCCTAATCAGTTTGGCTAGAGGATTAATTTTATTTCTGCCCTCTATTGTTCTGCTGTTTTTTATTTTATTGATTTCTGTTCTTAGGCTTATTTTATTTACCTTCTGCTGCTTCCAATTTAATTTACTTTTTGTTTTATAGCTTCTTATAAAGAAGCTCTAACAATTGATTTTAATCATTGATGGAAGCTTTGATCATTGATTTTTTTCAGCAAATCGACTTATTTTTTAACTAACATACCATAAAACCAACCCATTTTTGTATTTAATTCTGTGAATTTTGGGACATGTATGGATATGTGTGAATACCATGCAATCAGGAGATATTATAGTTTTATTATCAGAAAAAATATCCCTCAGGCTATTTCCTTTCCAGTCATTAATCTTAAACCTTTCTTCTCTATGACTCTACTGCCATAAATTTCCCTCTAAGCACTGCTTTACCTGCATCCAATAAGTTTTGACATAGGAGGTTCATTCAGCTTAAAATATTGTACAATTTCCCTTCTGATTTACTGTGGTCTTACATCTGTGTCATTTCTAACTGTATGTCTCTTACTGGTTTTTCTCCTACTTTTGGAGTTCCTCCCCCATTTTTTGCATGCCTGGTCATTTTTGATTGGTTGACACTTACTGTGGTTTTTACACAGCTGGTTGCTAGATTCTTCCTGTAAATATTTTTGGGCCAATGATTAAGTTAATTGGAGTTGGTTTGATCCTTTTTTGGGGCTTGCTTTTATGCTCTGTGAGAGCTGGTCCAGACAGCCTTTAGTTTAGGACTAACTTCTCCCCACTACTGAGACAGTGCCCTTCTGAGACTCTATAGCGTCCCGTGGTGAGGGGGTCTCTCCACACTGGCCAGCCCTGTGTGAGCTCCAGGAATTGTTCCACAGGCTTCATTCTGGCAGGTCTTTCCCTTTCTTCATATGTACGCATTGGCCAGAACTCAGCTGAGCCTCCTTAAAAACCCTCTGCATGTGTCTGGAGCTCTCTCTCTGTAGCTCTGTTTCTCTTGTCCATGAATTTTAGCCACTTGATCTTCCTGAACTCCAAACTCTGCCTTCTCATCTCTGAGAGAACACTGTCTTTTGGTTTTCTTTCCCTGTGCTGAGGCCTGGATACTTTTCCTGGACAGCAAGTTGGAGCAGTCACTGGGCCACTGCCTTTGCGCTTCTGTCTCTCAGGGATCTCTCTCCTATGCTGCCTGTTTATCCATAGACTGATAACCATTGTTTTGTATATATTGTCTTGCTTTCTAAGTTGCCTGAATCAGAAGGTTAAATCTAATCCATCTTGGCCAGAAGCAGAGCCCCTTTAAAGAAAAAGCTTTATTGGGGTCTAATTGATATGCAATAAACTGCATATATTTAAGGTGTACAATTTGATATTTTGACATACGTAAATACCCATGAAATCAACACCTTGATCAAGAGAGTATACAATCCAGCATCCCAAACATTTCCTCCCCCTTCTCACTTGCCTCCCACACCCCTCTCCCCAAGTAACACTAATAATCTGCTTCCTGTCATTCTGGATTAGTTTGCATTTTCTAAAATTTTGCATAAACAGTCATGCATCATGTACTCCTCTTGGTGTGGCCTCTTTCAATGTACATAATTATTTTGAAATCCATCATGTTGCTGTGTGTATCCGTGGTTCATTTCTTCTTATTGCTGAGCAGCATTCCATTGTATGAACATACCACAGTTTATTCATTCATCTGTCACTGGAAATTTGGGTTGTTTCCAGTTTGATACTGTTAAAAACTGCCGTGAGCATTTGTGTGGCCTCATACAATATGTGTCCATACAGAGACCTGTATGGGCATATACATCCTTTTTCTCTTCGGTAAATACCTACAAATAGAATGGCTGAGTCATGTCTCCCATAGAATTATGGGAGGTATGTGTATGTTTGCGTTTATTTTAAGATACTGCCAAACCGTTTTCCAAGATGCCTATATAATTTTATGTCCCACCACCAGTGTACAAGAGTTCTAGTTCCTTTACTTCCTTTCCAACACTTGCGTGGTCACCTTTTTAGTTTTCACCATTCTAATAGGCATGCATTGGTATCTTATGATCTTAATTTGCATTTTCCTAATGACATTGAACATCTTTTCGTGTGTTTCTTTTGCCATACATGTCTTTATTGGTGAAGAGTCTTTTCAAATCCTTAGCTAATTTTTTAAATTGAGTTGAGTAAAAAAATTGTTGTGTTTCGAGAGTTTGGGGTTTTTTTGTTTTGTTTCTTTTAAGATGGAGCCTCACTCTGTCGCCCAGGCTGGAATGCAGTGGCGTGGTCTTGGCTCACTATAACCTCCACCTCCCAGGTTCAGGAAATTCTCCTGCCTCAGCCTCCTGAGTAGCTGAGACTACAGGCGTGCACCACCCCACCTGGCTAATTTTTGTATTTTTAGTAGAGACGGGGTTTTGGCATGTTGGCCAGGCTGGTCTGGAACTCCTGACCTCAGGTGATACACCCACCTCAGCCTCCAGAGTTCTTTATGTATTTTGAGTGCAAGTTCTTTATCAGAGGCATTTTGCAGTGATGTCCCCCAGTCTGTGGCATGTCTTTTCTTTTTCATAACAACATTGTGGGAAGAGCAGACATTTTTTAATCTCCATGAGGTTCCTGTGGCACTTTTTTAGACCTCTTTTTCTCTATAATTTTTGTCTCCCATTCTAGATGGCTAGGCCTTGGAAGGCAGAAACCATGTGCTCCATGTAGTACCCATCCTACCACCTAGCAGCAAGTGCTCAGCCAGAGTTTGCCTCTCAGCTATGTGGCACAACCCCAGGGCTATCTCTTCCTGGCAGCCTGTGCTCAGGGCTTCAACAAAGAAGGTGCTGCCTGTGTGGTGTAGATGCAGGCTCCAAGGGACAGTGGGCAAGCTCCTCATCTTCTGGGTGGCTGGCGTTCTCCATGGCCTTCTCCCTGTAGCCTTGACCTGTGCAGGGAGCAGAGACGTCATGGCTTGCCATGTGTGCTGCTGTGTACCTTCATCCAGTCTTGTGTGCTGGAGAGACCACACACCCAAGTTCCCGCCTGGGCATCCTACCTCTTTTTCTTAGGAATTTCTTCTTAGAAGAGCAGAATCGTATATTCAAGGAAATTTAATTTCTTTTTCCATTTTCTGCTAATGCTATTCATGTATTGATTCATTCACCTTCCAACAAATATTTTGGAAGCCCCTGCATCCCCAGTATTGGGTGATCAGTATTGGGTGAACCAAACAAATACTTCCAACAAATATTTTGGAAGCCCCTGCATCCCAGTATTGGGATGATCAGTATTGGGTGAACCAAACAAGTACTTTAATGGAATCTGGATTCTCTTAGAGGAGACAGATAATAAACTAGTAACCAAGTAAAATAATCCCACATAGCAAGAAGTAAAACAGTGAAAATAAAACTAGATAATCTGGTGGGGCAAGCTGAGGGTAGAGGGTACTGCATACGCCTGGACAATCAGGAGAGGCCTCTTGGAGGCCTAAGTGATCAGGAGCAAGTGCCTTGCTGTTTCTGATGAATTTCCTCATGTAATCAGTTATTTAGCAAATGCATGTGGAGCACCAGCTGTGTGCCAGGCAGTGTGCTCAGCATGCAGACTACAAAGTCCAGGCAGACCTAGGCTCTTCCCCAGGAAAACATCAGTCACTCTTGGACAGAAAAGTCCAGGACTGACTGACTGACGAGGAGGCTGTCAGCACAATAGAGGGCCGCTTGCCTGGTGGTGAGCTTGGACTCTCCCTGCAGGAGTGAGGACCTGCTTCCTGAAGACACCCCGGCTATGGTAGAGGGCAGAGCAAGAAGGGGCATGAGAACCTGTGGTATATCTGTCAGGTCACTGCCCATTCCCCAGGGTGAGCAGCAGCATGTCTGTGGCAGCAGGGTGCCTAGAGAGGCAGGCGTCTGGAACCAGTCTGCACAGGGGGGTGGCACAGGCAGTGACTGTGAACTGTGTTTCTGCGAGCTGTGTTGGGCTGCTGGGGGGCAGTTGGTCAGTAAGTGATGTGACCCACTCTGCACCCCTCAGAATGGGTTTGCCGTTATTCGGCCAGCGGATGGGATGGATGAGAGGTGAAACCAGAGGCTTTCTTATCATTCAGCAGATACTTGCTGCGTACTTGCTAGGGCAAGGCCCTGTCACAGGCACTCAGACAAGCCCAGATGAGTCTTGTTCAAGTGAAACAGAAGACTGATTGTGACTCCCACAAGTGGTAGAAGGAAATGAACAGGGCGGAGTGATGAGGAGGCCCAGTGGTTGTGCTGCGGGGGTTACTAGGTGCTAGTCAGGGTGGTGGGGGAGGGCTCCTGTGAGGAAGGAACCAGCAGAGCCAAGGCCCACAGAGTGAGAAGGAGCCAGCTCTGCAAAGATCTTGGGCAAGAGTACTCCAGGTGAAGGGAGCAGCATGTGCGGAGGCCCTGGGGTGGGAAGGAGCAGAAAGCGCGCCAAGGCGAGGCTGTCCAGGAGGATAGGGGCCAGTCATGAAGGGCCTTGAAGGCCATGGAGAGGAATTTCTATTTTTTTCCAAGTGCAGTGGGAAACCCCTACAGGATTTTAAAGCAGGACTATGATGTGGTCAGATGGAAGTTTTTAAAAGAGACTTTGGCTACCAGATGGAAAGTAGATGACGGAGGTTGGGGGTAGGGATGAGTTGCAGGAGGGAATATCGGGAGACTTGCTAGGAAGCTGTTGCAGTTGTCCAGGTGAGAGATACTGTGGATTGGATTAGGCTGCTGGCTGGGGAGTGGAGGAAACTGGAAGGGCTTGTGATTATTTCAGTGCTAGAGCCAGGATGTGCTGACAGATTGGATGTAGGGCTTGAGTGAAGGGGATGAGTCAGAGATGACTCCTGCAGTTTGGCTTCAGCAACAGTGGGGTGCATTTACTAGGATGGGGAGACAGAGGCACTGGGCTAGGGGATGTGGGGTTCTGGTTGATTTCAAAGGAGGGGGCATGAAGGAAGGAGCCTGGGTAAGGCCTAGGTTCCTGACCCCTCTTACTGTGTGACAAATAGCAGTGCCACTGCCAGAACTACTGAGCATGGGTCTCAGAGAAGGTTTGGAGAAGAAACTGAAAAGTTCAAGTCTGGTGCCGCGAGGCTCAGGTGCCTGGAGAAGCTTCCTCGTCGGGGAGCTGCCACCTGGCTTATGCTCAGTCCTGGCCTATGAGCACAGGGTCTGCATTTGGTGGGGTTTCGGTGGTGGTGGTTGGTTGGCTGATTTGTTTTTGGTTAGGCGGCAGCATCTGGTCAGGCTGCATTTGACCTTCAGCCTCACTTTTCCAGATCCTTACCCTGCAAATCAGGACCCCAGGTGACCTGTCTGTTTTTCATAGATTTTCTCCTCATAGACAGTTTAACATAAAAGCCATGTGAATAAAAACCAAATGTGAGTTCAGGCCTTCCAGTAAATCATAATAGATTAGATGCTGCACCGAAATGAATATCCCACAGTGGAAAGGGTTGACCGGTTGGCAGAAGGCACTTGTTGTGATTCAGTTGGGCTGCATAATGAATTCTGGTTTGTTTCTGTAATAGAAAACGCAGCCTTTGCTCTTCTGTCAAGTCCACCGAGTCCTGGGCCAGAGGTGGGGGGATGAGGGTGAGTTTAAAGTTTTCATATCTTGAAGGTTCCCCAGTTCAGTGACCAGCCTTCTACTTCTGCCACTCCATTTGTCATTGTTTACCCAGGAGGAAGGAGTCTTGGGCTCTTGGTGTTTTGTGTTTTGTTGTGCTAAGAAGTTACTGGAACATGGATGAGTGATATGGCAAAGGTTGAAAAGTAATAGGATGAAGGGAAGTTTTGCCATGCAGAGAGCTGGCACAGCATTGTTTTTATCTTGGCTGACACATAACCTGAATTGGAAGTACATTGGAAACCAGCCCAACATCTGGTTAGCTTTTAAAATCGTTGCTCTGTAGCCTTCCAAAGCTGGTAATACTTGTGTGACTGCAGCCAAGGAGACCTCGCGTGGTCAAGAGACATTTTTTAAAAATTTGATCATTGTTTACCTGCTGTTCTCATGGTGTCTTTATCCACTTCTGTCTTAATTCTTCTTATGCATCTTTGGTCTGGGTCTTTTTCATCCCTACCCTGAATGGGGGCTACTACTAAGGGGGAAGAATCCAGATGTCAGAACTGAGAGGGAAGCTTAGTAACAGTTACTGACGCTGTGGACCACACCCTTCCCTTCTGTTTTGGGGTCTTTGAATGAGTGGGTTGGGAGTTCTGCCCTCCAACCCTCTGGATAGGGGACACCCGTTCTGACTGGAGTGGGCAGCCCAGGCTCTGACCCCTTAGGCAGGGCTGTGGGCAGGGCAGGGAACATGTGGTCTGCTGGAAGCCAGAATGAGCTAGTGCTCCAGTGAAGTGCAGCAGGGTTTCTTTGGAATTTGTCTGTCACCAGGCACTTAAAAGTTGAAGCAAGTAGAGTAATTTATTATCTACAGTGTTTATTTCTGTCAGAGGGAAATGACTGGCAAAGAAACTACTGCAAAACCTGCCGTTCTGTGACTGAAAACCAGGGGGTATGCACGTGCGTGAGCGTGTGTAAGTGTGTGTGTGTGTCCTTGCACACAGGTGCTATCTTACCTTTCACTCGAATGTCCCTGTTACACAGCGACGTTGACCTTATCCATTCAGAACCGTCAGCCACCAGGTTGTTTCAGGCAGGAAATTTAAACCCAAATCTAATGTTTGCCACAAATTAAATGCTCTCCTAAGAACAGTGATGGTGAAGCAATGATTGTTATAAAAAACAAAAATGAGATTAAGTTGCTTTTTCACTTGTCTTTGATTATACCACCTTAAGGTAACCAACTGCTGACAGTGTCTGTTTCTTTCTAACCTGTTTTGTGTGTGGGTGATGGTTGGGCTTTTCTGCACAGCTGTCATATGGTGGCTTCTATTTTATGTGTGTTTCCCCTTAATTTTCAGATTTGTCTGATCCTCTGCCCTAAATTTGATCAAAACTACTTAACTTATAAAAAAAATTAATTTAGCAGAAATTTGCAGACTGTTGTGCTTGTGCCAAGAACACCACTAGATGACATGACACGCATAGATTGGGCAAGTGGAGGGAGAGAGAACCCACAGGGATCATGGGACATAGCAGAGAGGATGGAGGTAGGAGCCATATGAGTGCATTCAGGGCTGGGCTTTCCACTGTCTGCATGACCTCAGGCAAGCTTCATGTCTTTTTTTGAGCCTCAGCCTCCTCATCTATAAAATGAAAATAATATCACCCACTTCACAGAGTGTCATGAGGATGAAATGAAGCATTACACGTCACATGCCTGGCTGATGGTCACCATTTCTTCAGGGCGTACCATGTGAAGGCAATCTTGTCATCTTAGCAGAATCCTCTCCTCCTTCCTTCCAAAGGCACTCTCCTTCCCCAGAGAGACTGGGGTTTTTGTTGTTGTTTGTTTTGACTGAGTACTTTGGTAAATGATACGGGCTGCTTGAAAACACTTGATAGTTCAGAGTGACAGAGGGGATTTTAGAGGCCATGGTGGGAAGAAGAGTGGGGAGAGAGAATGGGGCACCTGGCTCAGGAGGAGCTTTGGGGAAAGAAGGGAGATGTTCAGAGGGGTTTCTGTTGCATAATTTTGCTGTGTGTTGTGTGGAATCACCTCTGCTCTCTGCCTCCCAGGGCTGGTGGTAAAATCCACCTCACATGGACTGCATGGCAGTACCAGGTCAGTTTGGGGGAAAGGGCCGGAAGCATGGAGACCACTTGGAGCAGCCGGGGGAATGGAACCACCCCCACAGTCAGCCAGGACACAACCAGATTATGTCACTGTCCGCGAGCTGCCTCTCCTGGTCCCTCCGCTGCATCACCCTCCAGGATCCTGGCACAAAGCCTTGCCTGTCCCTTCCCCTGCCTTCCACCTCACCATCCCCTCCCTGGCTCTGCTCCACTCCCTGCAGTCCCGCCTTGGTTTGGCAAGCCCTGGCCCCCACTGTCTGGCTTAAAGCAAACTCCTGTCCATCCTTTAGGACCCAACCTGAGCAGCTCGCCCCTGAGAGGGGTCCCTAGCAGCTCAGCATGCCTCCTTTGGGCTGTCTATACCTCTATTTAGCTCTTAGGTTTTTTTCATTTTGTTCTTTTGTCCTAACTTTCCTTTTTTTTTATTTTTTAATTTTTTTAAAAGTGAGACAGAGGCTCTCTCTGTCACTCAGGCTGTAGTGTAGTGGCGTGGTCTTTGCTCACTCCAACCTCTGCCTCCAGGGTTCAAGCGATTCTCATGTCTCAGCCTCCCGAGTAGCTGGGACTACAGGCATGTGCCACCACACCCAGCTAGTTTTTGTATTTTTAGTAGAGATAGGGTTTCACCACATAGACCAGGCTGGTCTCAAACTCCAGACCTCAGGTGATCTGCCTGCCTTGGCCTCCCAGAGTGCTGGGATTACAAACGTGAACTACTGCACCTGGCCTAACTTTCCTTTTATAACTCGAATGACAAGGAAACACATCAAGCCGTGCTCAAGCTAAAAATTCCCATTTGTGCATCATAATGAGAATTAAAATTGTTGACCTGTGACAGTGCGCTCTCTTTCAAAGCTGACACCAGTTGTGGGACGGGTAGTTACCATAATTATTCCCACTTCACAGGCGAGGAGACTGAGATTCAAAAAGGTAAAATATCAACACAAAGTCCTTTCCACACCCCACCCCCAGGCTTCTCCTTCCCACTGTACCCAGCTGTCCCCCTAGGAGACGGTGAGCCCAGGGACACGGAGGGGTGGCTGTTGGCGGGCACTCTGGGCACCCCTGGTGGATTGGCTCTGTAGGTGCTGCCACCCTTTCCCGTCTGGACCCTGCCCACCTTCTGGATCATCTGAAGGTGGTTTGAGCCGTGTCTCTAACTTGCTCTGTGGTCTTGGGGAAACAGCCTCACCTCTCTGGGCCCTGACTTTCTCACACAAGGAAGGGGCTGCACTTGGAATCCAGCGCAGAGGGAGGTGTTTCTATCCTCCGGGACCCTCCATTCATGGAGAGTTGAGAACGGTCAGGATCATCTTGGGATGCTTTTCTCCTGTCAAGAAAAGAGCTTGCCACAGATTTCCTCATCGTCCACAAATTCTGAGGAGGTGGAGGGACAGTGATAGAAAAGAAACAAAATGGACCTCCCTGTGGAAATTCAAGACCTGGTCCTAGTTTGCCTCTTTCCATGGTTCTGTGGCCACGGCCCCGTTCTAGAAGGAGCCAGCGGCCGGGCCCTTTCTGCTGTCCTCTCTGAAGTGGAGTGATTGCTGGTTGATTATAAAGTTGGGCGATGCACCTGGAATGCAGAGGAGCTTTTATTCCCCTGCAGAACGACTGACTGGCAGTTCTCAAAGGGGCCAGAAATTAACAAGTAGAGAGGTGTTAGGACAGTGTTGACATCTCTGGGAAAAACAAATGCCACAAAGATTCAATTGACAATCTTCTTGCCATTCAATAAGCCAGAATCCTTCAGAGTTACACATTTAGCATTAACATGGGATACAGGAGCCACAAATTAAATTTTTACTGCAAGCAAATTTATTGAGGAAGCCACATTTGTGAGGCGTTTTGCGGCATGAGAGAGACTACTACCGAACTCAAGCCCTTAGGCCATCCCTTACCCAGGTCATCTCCTTGGTATGACTTAGCCTCTCTGTAGGAGCTGGAAGGAATTCAGAAAAGCAAGATAGATTGTTATGGCTTATTACATCAACGTGTGTGTGCAGGAGTTACTTAGAATCCAGACAATCAGCTCTTCAATGCTATCTTCCACTATTTTGTCAAAGTTCTAAATGAAGCGTCATCTGGTACTCAAGGGACCATATTTCAAGAGTTCCGAGAAGTGCCACCTTTCCCCCTTTCGTAGAATAACAGGAAAACACGTGCTTGAAGCACAAACAATCCATTCGGTTCTCCAAGCTTGGATCAAGCTAGATGTTTGTTTCTGCAAGTGTATTTTTCAAGAGCCATGTCAGATGAGCAGATAAGGAGTTTGAAGACCCTTTCCCTAGGTGGGAACTGTTCTGGTAGGCCCAGCAGGTCTTCTGTCACTGCAGGTCCTGTGTGCTTCTTTAGGAGGAATGACAGCAGGGCTTAGTCATACACTTGCCTGTTCCCTTTTCCTTTCCTGCTCACCTTCCCCACCCCCATCTCATCTTTCATCTTTTAAATGCTATTAGTTTTCGCAGAAGGAATTGTTGAATTTTCACTGGAGGATAAATGATTTCCTTGCCTCCTAATGATAGATGTCTGCTGTATTGGTGTCATTGTATTAGGTTGGCGCAAAAGTAATTGCGGTTTTTGCAGTTGCTTTTAATGGCAAAAACCGCAGTGACTTTTGTGCCAACCTCATGTATGCACAGTTCTGTGAGAAAGGTTTAGCTCAGTCTCGTTCTGCCAACGCCATCCTCAGGGGCAGGGGTGGCTTCTGCCTCACCTGGCTCAGAACCTGATTCCTCCTGTGTGTGTTGAGGGTGGGGCCCACCTTTTGAGTTTGTTGTGAAAAGCTAAAGGGCACAATTGTTGGGGATGACTGTAGTTTCCTTCGTGTTTAGTCTCTGTTTCTCTAGGTCTCAGTTTTCCCAGGTATAGAAGGTGCCTAATACGGGAGTGGCCTCAGGTGGCCCGCAGACCTGGCGCGCAGTGGCTGTGAATTGTGCTCCGAGATGGTTACCCCCTTTTCTTCTCCGTTCCCATTCCTCTGCTATGTCTGGGAGAATGCCACCATTTGGGGCTAGCTCCTCTCCAACACTATTAAGTACCTGCCAACTGCCCTTTTTAACAAAGATCAGGCCTTGGGCCACCATGAGTAGGGAGTTGACAGTCATTGGCTGGAATGTAAAAACACTTTTCGATTTTTAAAAAATTATTACTGGCAATTACTACATCATTCCTGATTTCCTGTTTTATAAGTAGTGATAGAAAATGTATGTCTTAATACATTTATGTAAGTTCATTTATGTATTATGTAAATTAATACATTTTATTATTTACATAAATAATAAAATACATTTATGTAACTTCAGTAAGTTTACAGAGAGCTCCACGGTAAGTTCTGGCACCGACAGCAACCAGTCATGACAGCAGCTGCCAAGAGGGGCCAGGCACGGTGGCTCACACCTGCAATCCCAGCACTTTGGGAGGCCCAGCACTTTGGGAAACTCAGGAGGTCAAGTCTAGCCTGGGAAATATGGGGAAACCCTATCTCTACTAAAAACTTAAAAAAGAAAGAAAAGAAATCACCAAGAGGGAGCATATGTGGCTGAAGTTGAGGACACCGTACTCTGCAGGGTCTCTCAGGACGAGGAGGTCATGCAGTCAGGAGGCAGCTCCGCTTACATCCTTCTCTGTTCCAGGCATGGATCCTGAGAAATTAGAACGAATCCAGCTCCCAGTGCCAAATGTGGCAGAGAAGAACACCTACAACCATCCGTTGGCTGAAAGGCTCATCAGGATCATGAACAATGCTGCCCAGCCAGGTGCCCACTTGGGGTGTTGTCTGTCCACAGGGCTACACAGTCATAGGGAGCAGGCCCCACTGGGAGCCAGAGCCCTGGGTGCTAGGCCTGAGCCTTCTGAGTTTCCGGGCCAATCCCAGACACTCCCTCTGCCCCTCAAGCCCTGCATCCTGGGACAGCCCTCCTGCCTGCTAGGACTGTATCTTTAGCTCTGGGTCTCCTTTTTCCATCCCACCCCCTGCCACTTGGAAGCTTCTTTCTTCTCCTTCCATACCCCGCCCTTCCTTTGCTGAGACTGCCAGTGTTTGTCACTGCGCTCCCCACTCTCGGTGGCCCAAGGCAATACTGTGAGAAAGAACTAGGCTGGGAGTGGCGTGAGGGGAGAAAGTTGGAAACGTTTAAGGGGCCAGTATAGTAGAAGACTGAGTTTTGTTAGCAGCAACAATTGCGGGTAGGTATGGGAACAGGTAGGAGTGAGACTGTGCTTGGAGCAAAACTCTCTTGGAAGAGGCAGGTGAAGATAGGGTACGCTAGTGCTGGGCTGGGCGGGGTGGGGTAGTGAGACCTGGTGGAGCTGAGACCACTCAGGCTTGAGACCTGGTGGAGCTGAGACCACTCAGGCTTCTCCTTGATGGTCCCTGCATCTTGTATTATGTTGAGGAAGACTTATCTTTCGTGATAGCACTTTTTCATTTTTTAAGCAGAATCCCTTTTCTCGTGTATTTTCTCCTGACTTACAAGGCATTAAAGGGACGGGTAGGGAGGTGGGCAGAGGGGTGTATCTGCCTTTAGTTTTTTTCCCAGTGACCCATCGTGGTCTCTGATGTTTCCAAGGCCTTAGAGGCATAACGTGAGGACGACCTCCTTTCCACAGTGGGACCTTTCCCCAGAAATAAACTTTAAAGACCCACAGAGGAGTTTGCATAAGAGCAGTTGCCCTTAAGTCAGTCAGTTACAGATGCTTCTAGGAGAGATGCCACGTGTGGGTTTTGGCGCCCTAAGCACCTGCAGTCTACCACTGCCCCGCTATGAGACCCTGGATGAGTCACTTCACTTTGCTGAGCCTCAGTCTTTGGAGCACTCATTGCAACAGGTTTTTATAGAGATTCCTTGAGGAGGTGTATATAAGGTGCTCAACACTTTACCTGGCTCACAGTAGTAAGTAAGTAAGAGCATAGTAAGTAAGCTGTTTAAGAGCTCTGTTGCACTTGATGGAAACCCAGCTCACTCCAGCTTAAATAGTACACACAGACAGACAAAGCTGTGTTGGCTTTTAAAGTCTGCTGAGGCCTGGCTTCAGGCAAAGTTGGATCCAGGGGCTCAAACAGTATTTTTCTACATTTGGTCTCTGCCACCTTCTGGGTTGAGAAGATAAATGCCAAACCCCCCAGCTAGCTCTTTCTCCACCGAGACCCTAGACTTGCTCTGTGAGAGATGCTTAGCTTTGGACAGTCTAGTTGGAAGACAGATCTCAAAGTGGTATTTGCAGAGTACTTGACAAAGATGGAAAATGCTGGCAAAGGTGAAGAGGTGGCCGATAGATTATAATGCTAGTGCTCCTCAGAGGCTCACCACAGTCCTCTGCTTAGCCCAGTACAAGGAGAATTTTTCTTACCCAGAGTTTCCAGCAAATTGCGAGGTTGAGCCATACTGGCTGTGTGACTCCCTTGCCTGGTTCTTACCTCGTCACTGGGACCGAGGAAATGGAGCACACCATCTGGCCAGGTGATATGCCCAACCCTGGAAGGGGGGCAAGGAGGACCATCTCCACCCAAATCACATGACCAGAGTGGGACTGGCAGCTCTCTAAAGGAAATCGGGGTGCAGGGCCACTCTCCAGGACTCAGTAGTGTTTAGTCACCCTTTTTCCTCTACCCCCTGCCAGTAAATGGGCTTCAGGGAAGTATTTGGTATAAGCAGTTTTGATGGGGAACATTGAATTCTAACTGATTGGAATGGTTTTAGCATGGGGGTTCCCTCTGTGTCCCTACTGGATGTTGGGAGCCATGAGCAGTTGGTCTATCACCTGACCTGCTGACCTCGACATGGATAGGCAGGAGCCTTGGGCTGCAGGGCGTTTCACCGTGGGTGTGCAAGGCTTACCCTGGTGTGCTCTGCAGATGGGAAGATCCGGCTGGCAACGCTGGAGCTGAGCTGCCTGCTTCTGAAGCAGCAAGTCCTCACAATTGCTGGCTGCATCATGAAGGATGTGCACCTGGCCTGCCTGGAGGTGATGCCCTCTCCCCTCCTCCTTCCTGTACAGGGGCCAAGGGAGAGGGACAGGAGGATGGGAGGGCAGCTGCTGGCATCCAGATAGGAGCCCTGGCCCATGGTGTCATCAGTCACTAGCTAGAAGTTGCAGGGCCTGCTCTGCCGAGACTCACTGAAGAGTCCACTTAATTGAGTTTTAGTAGTTTCTGTCGCAGCTGTTTGGTTCTGTATTTGTCCTCAGAATTTTTCCTTTAGTATTACAAAAATTTTATGCACATAGAGACATATTCACGCATATACACACACTGATGATGGTTTTTGTGCTTAAAATATACATTCATTAAATTTTCAGTAGCTTTTATGTTACCCTCCTCTTATTTTCTGTGTTTATTTTAGAAAATTTAGGAAGTAGAGAGGTAAAAGTAACAACTATAGTTGACACTTTGGCTGTGTCTGTGCAGACACACACATGTGTATATATACACACATATAGGTAAATAAATATATTTAAGTATTATATAAGCAAATAATTACATAGGAAAAGAATTCTATTTATATATACAATATGAAAATATACAGTGTAAGTATATGTTTACATATGTCATGTGTAAACATATGCAAATATGTATATATGCAAATGAAATATTTGCATATATGTAAATGAAAACTAAGTATGTATATATGTATGTATAAGTATATATGTACACATACGTATAAATGAATTTTTTTTCTTACACAGTGTAGTTGGGCCAGGTGCAGTGGCTCATGCCTGTAATTCCAACATTTTGAGAAGCTGAAGTGAGAGGATCACTTGAGGCCAAGAGTTTGAGACTAGCCTGGACAGCATACTGACACACTGTCCCAAAAAAAAAAACAAAAGCAAAAACATTAGCCAAGACACACCTGTGGTCCCAGCTGCTCAGAAGGCTGAGGCTGGAAGATTACCTGAACCCAAGAGTTTGAAACTGCAATGAGCTATGACTGCACCACCACACTCTAGCCTGGTCCACAGATTGAGATCCTGTCTTTAAAAAATAAACTAAGAAAGGAGTCATAATGGCCTTATTTTATAACCCATTTTCCCCCAATGAGCTGTATATTAACAGCTTCTCATGTCATTACAGTCGAATTACGTATCCTTTCCCTGTTTTTATTTTGAACTCTCTCGTTAAGAATTATTTTATAAGCCAGGCACAGTGGCTCACACCTGTAATCCCAGTGCTTTGGGAGGCCGAGATGGGCAGATCCCCTGACGTCAGGAGTTTGAGACCAGCCTGGCCAACATGGTGAAACCCTGTCTCTACCAAAAATGCAAAAATTAACTGGGCATGGTGGCAGGTGCCTGTAATCTCAGCTACTTGGGAGGCAGAGGCAGGAGAATTGCCTGAACCCTTGAGGCGGAGGTTGCAGTGAGCCGAGATTGCGCCACTGCCCACCAGCCTGTGCAACAGAACAAGACTCCGTCTCAACAAAAGGGAAAAAAATGTTTTTTACGTTAAGGATGTTAGTCCAGATCTGTTTTATACACACTCATATTTTGGAATTTGTAGTTTGCCCAACTTGCTCACCTAGATGAGACCTGCCTCCTTCACACCTTCCTTCTCTTTTACAGGGTGCGAGAGAAGAAAGTGTTCACCTTGTACGACATTTTTATAAGGTAATTGGCAGAGCACAGATGGACGGCAGCATGGTGGGTCTTGTAGAAGCAGGAGTGTGATGTCTGGTTCTATGCAGATAAATGTTATGTGTCTTCAGTTATTTTTTATGCCTGTAGTTACTGAATAAAAATGCTCAATTTTATAGTCTCTAAGGCAGCAATATCTAAACTTTTTTCTGCCCATGCTCTTATCAGTAAAATTTTTGAGGACTCAGCTCCAGTATATGATAGTTTGTTTCTCAGTTATACATGGATTTGTTTATTTGGGAATAATTATTTGTAAATTATGAACTATATGCATATAAACACATGTGAGTAAATTATATATATATGATGAGCTTATGTTCATGAGTTATATGTGCTTACACATATAAAATTATGAGTTACCTATCAATTTATGAACTATATACATGCATATTATTTACATGAGTATGTGCTAAGGAACCTTATACAGGCTTCTAAACCTTTATTAAGTTTATTGAGATTTTGTAAAGTGCCACCATGACTTCCAGTATCTGAAAAATTTGCAGAGCTTTGTCTTCAGGCTCCAGATGGTTTTGAAAATATCTAATTATGATGATTTTGTTTTAGCTCTATAAGGCATATGTTTTAGTCTATTCAGGATGCTAAAACAAAATACTGTAAACTGGATAGCTTATAAACAATAGAAGTTTACTTCTGTCAGTTCTGGAAGATGGGAAGTCCAAGATCAAGGCAGATTTGATATCTGGTGAAGGCCCACTTTCTCATAGATGGAAGGCTCACTTTCTCAGATGGCACCATCTTACTGGACGACCTAATCACCACCCAAAGGCCCTACCTACTAGTTCCATCACCTTGGGGATTAGGATTTCAACATATGAATTTGGGAGGCATGGGGAGCCGAAACCCTCAGGCCTTGCCAGCCTCGTGTGTCTTTCAAGCAAGGCTCATCACTCGTCAGCCATGGTGGATTAATCCACAGGTCAAATAGTCGTTTTCTAATTTGCCAGCCCCCAGATCAGGTGTCTGCAGATCCTGCGAGTGATGGCTTCCCCTCTTAACGCGGCTGATGAAGAGCCTCCTGCAGGACGATGGTGGCAACACTGCCATTTCCTTGTTGTCCCCTGTACTTTAGTTATTCAAGTCCTGTTGAAGCTGCTGTTCCTTTGCAGGAATCTTTTTAAGCCACTATCCATTATTGTCAGTGTTTGTTGAGATAAAACAAGGTTATATAATTTGGGGATCCACCTTGCCAGGCTTAGATGACCCCATCCAGCCCAACAGTGGACATACCCAGACAAGGGCATGGGCCCCCACACCCTGAGGAGGAAATCCCACTTTCCCCTTAGAATATCCCAGACCACACTTGGCCTCCAACTGAGGATACACCCCTACTAGCAAAGCCCACAAGAAAGCAGAAACCTCAGGGTTGCGTTAGTCATCTTTGAGCCTCTTGCCAGTATAACTGCCCTAAGTTTATGTCCCCTAGAAAGCTTTGGATTGCAAAACCAGAAAGACATATAGGTAGGCATTTTCCCAGAGGTTATTCTTTATTATTAACAAAAGGAGAGCTCTATTTAAATTCTGGATCCCTTCTCCCAACCCAGATTTTTCTTAATTTTATTCTATAACATTTATTATACCCTAAGTATAATTTTGCAGCAGTTTTTAGGTGTTTTCAGGAATTGTCTTCTCTGATGGTGGTACTTATATCACACAAGAATATTTAAATTTAGTTGTAGTTCTGACAACTGAAAAAACATAAAAAGGATCTATTCCCTTTTCCAACCCAACTCTGTGTGTGTGTGTGTGTGTGTGTGTGTGTGTGTGTGTGTGTGTGTGTGTGTTTCAGAACTTCTGAGAGAGATATAGCAGTTGTAATGGTCATTATCCAGTAGAGATTGTAATGACAGTGAGTGCTCACACTGACCCACCCCTGACTGAGGGACAGGCTCTGTGCCTCCTTGCATTTCATGTGCATTAACTCATTTCATCTTCACAGTACCCCAAACAGAGTTGGACTGTCACACCATTCTTGCATGACAAAGAGGCGAGAGGTGTAAAGCTGGATTTGGTTGTGTGTCTCAGAGCCAAGTTTATGCCCACCACCCTGTCTTAAAGGGGACCTCCTGGGCAGTCATGACCCTGAGGAATGACATAACCCCCAAAGCACTCCTGAAAAACAAATGGAACAAGCCATGTTCCCCATAAACATGGGGTAATGCTAACCTTATTTAATTATACTCTTCCTTCCAGAGGTATGGAGGCTCGTATTTTTAATATGGTAATTTAGCCAGGATTTTCCATTTCTCCAGTCATTCTCGACAAACAGATGATGTTAAACACTTGAAATATTAGCCTTTTTAATGTTTTAATTCTACATAGTATTATTTTTGTTGTTGCTTTTTAACTAACTGCTTTGACACAAGAACTCTCCATGTACTTAAAAAAAAAAAAAGGAGAAAACTTTGAGTAGTGCAATTTGATATTTGGTCTGTCGTTTGAGCATGTGTGTTTGTGTTCACGTGTGTATTTTACTTCCTGGTGATTTACGAGAACTCACTAATGAGAAGCAGATGGCCCCCAAAGCCACAAACTAGAGTTTATAATACTCTGTTGTGTATGGAAAAAAAAGTATGAATAATATCCTCTTCCAACCTTTCTTTTCTTTTTAGGGAGAAGACATTTTTTTGGACATGTTTGAAGATGAGTACAGGAGCATGACAGTAAGTGAGGAGCTGGGACACACTTGGGCTGGCGTGTGCCTGTGTTCCTGCCAAGCTCACCCTGCCCATCCCAGAGAGGGGTTTTTTACTTAGAGCTTTCTCACCAAATAGCACAGATTGATGGGGAAGCAGATTTAGAATGGTGTCTTGTAATCCCCATCACTGTTAAAATTTC
Organism: Sapajus apella; assembly: GCF_009761245.1. Lineage (NCBI taxonomy): Eukaryota > Metazoa > Chordata > Mammalia > Primates > Cebidae > Sapajus > Sapajus apella. The sequence continues at coordinate 3,749,394 of NW_022436991.1, read as the reverse complement.
AAACTATATTTACTCCCCCTGGGATGGGAGGTGTCAAGTGAGTCACGAAGAGTCTCTGCTAGGAATAGTAATTTGGGGGCAGTATCATTTTATTGAGGAGTTACTTGGTGCTGGATGTATACAATATGTGGTACAGATTACATGTCTTCATCCTCATGCCAACCCATGGTAATAGCTACTGCCTTTGTCCCTTTCTTGCTGAATTAGTCTGTTCTCATGCTGCTATGCAGAAATACCCAAGATGGGTAATTCATAAAGAGAAGAGGTTCAATTAACTCACAGTTCCACTGTGGGGAGGCCTCAGGAAACCTACATTTATGGTGGAAGGCACCTCTTCACAGGGTGGCAGGAGAGAGAATGAGTGCAAGGATTAAAAAGTGCCAGATGCTTAGAAAACCATCAGATCTCATGAGAACTCAATATCATGACAACAGCATAAGGAAAACCGCCCCCATGATTCAGTTACTGCCACCTGGTCCCACTCTTGTCACGTGGGGATTGTTACCATTCAAGTTGAGATTTGGGTGGGGACACAGAGCCAAAGTGTATTACTTGCCAGTGAGGAAACAGAGAGAGGTCTAGTGATGTCCCCAAATCTGCCCGGCCAGTGAGTGGCAGGGCCAGGCTTCCAGAGCAGGACAGCCCATTCCCCCGTGCTTCTCCATGTATTATGTCCCTGCCTCCCTGTTTGCTGCTCCAGTGGAATGTTGCAGCATGGAGCTCTTCCTCCGATCTGCAGTGCCAGCATGGGCCTCCTTCCTCCTCCAGTAGCCAGAATCGTGGGAAGCCATCGGTTCGGAAGATCCAGCTTTCTCTAGTCTGCGTGTTTGTCTCTGTATCCCAGCACCTCCCCTTGGCTAGGCACTCCATAAATACATGATAAATGATCCTTCTTGTGGATATTACCCACCAAAGCGTGTGTGATTTGGGAAGTTGATAATGAACCTGAGTGTTTAAAGTGTCAAAAAGAAAAAGGCAGCATGCCCTAATTGGCTCCTTGGCTTCCCTGCCCGTACCCCAGGAATCTGGACAGCGGGGCCCTCACCACGTCCTCTGTCACTGCCTGTCTGAGACTGCCATGGAGTCTTTTCAAGGGAAAGGTGTAACTGGCATAAGTCATCTCCAGAAATGCCCTAGCGGCGCCCTGTGCCAGGCCTCCGTGGGCTGCACATTCACAGCCCCTCATCATTCCTCCGGCTCCTTAGAGAGTGGCTCAGTCTTCTACCCTTCAGACCATTCACTAGAGTGGAAGGGATTCAGTTGTCGTTTGCCATTTCCTCTTACCCCTGAGACATCCTCCTGCAATGTCATTCCCTCCAGTTTGGTTTCCTGTTTAGAAATGTCAGGCTCCTATGGCACTTGACCATGTGGAAAAGCTTGGGCTCCTAAACCCCTGCTCAGTGTCTACTCTTGGCAGTGCAACCTTGAGTATGTTGCTTAAATTCTGAGCCTTGATTTTTTTTTTTTTTTTTTTTTTTAAAATCCATAGGATAGGGTCCCTACCACAGTGCCATCCAGGCTGGATATGATAAAGCCAACAAAAGGCCTCATGTTGAGTCTGCACACCACAAATACTCATTTCCTCCTCCTCCTACCGTGGAGAGCTTCCAGGCTTTTGTTTGTTTTTTTATTTTAATCAAACATGTATTGTCTGTCCTATACAATGCTTGACGTTCCAGAGAAATATAAGGGTGCCACACCCTGAAGGATGAGGGCTGATTTGCAGATTTGTTGGAAGAAATTTCTTACAGTTCTGGAGATTTGTATCTGCAAATCAGCCCTCATCGAATACAGCTTCTGAGTGGAAGGAGGGGGACGGGCCCTCGGAGGCTTCGTCAGAATCAGGCCATGACTTGTGACCCTTCCTTTGTTTCCCTTATTGCCTCTGGTTTAATGCAAAAGGTGCAGTGAGGTGATGGTCTAGCTCTGCCCCCAGCAGGCTTGAAGGGTTCACTGGGAAGTTTGTGGGGGCAGTGGGAGTAGCGGGGAAGGGAGCTACAAGTGATTGAGTGAGGCAGGAGCCGCCACCCCTGCTGGGATAGAAGATTTGGAGTGGAGGACCTCAGGCCTCTGGAGGAAAGTACTTAAAAGTGTCCAAAAGAAAACCTTGCCCCCCTGGCCCGTTCACCGATGTCTCAGCCTGTTTTCTGCAGCTATACCAGAAAACCACAGCCTAATTTATAAAGAGAAGAAATTTCTTATAGTTCTGGAGTTTGGGAAGTCCAGTATCAATGTGCTGGCATCTGATGAGGGCCTTCTTGCCACATCATCCCATGGTGCAAGGCAGGAGGGCAAGACAGAGCAAGTGGGGACAGAACTCCCTGTTATAACAGATCCACTCTCACCAAAATTGAGCCACGCCTGCACCGATAACATTACTTCATTCATGAGACCTAATCCTGTCTTCGTAGGCCCTACCTCTCAACACTGTCACACTGGGGATTAAGTTTCCAACACGTGAGCTTTGGGGACACATTCAAACTGCAGCACCGGGTATCTGGGCAGCTGGGCCCTCATTGTATCCTTGCCCTGTGTGGTTAACTGTACCTAGCAGGAGAGGGCAAGTGTAGTATGTTTGAAGGCCACTTTCTGAAAAGAGAAGACACAAAGAAAGCTTGTGATGTTTGAAAGAGTAAAACGAAGGCTGTAGAAAGCTTACCCCTCCTCCATGATGCCATGGAAATGAAGTATTGGCATTCAGGAATACATGTGCATCAATTACCACTACCGATGCAGCAGATATCTGGGAATGGTGGCGGGGAGGGGGTGTCCCCTTGTGTCTTAGTCATGAAAGAACGCTTCGCAGAGGTGGTGTGCAAAGAGGCAGTCAGCTCTGGCCCAGTGCCGTGGCCATGCACCTTTCGTCCTCTAAGCTCAGGGTCCCTTCATGATGGGGCGCCAGCACCTGTCGTCCAGCAGGAGGTGATCCCAGCAGGTGCCTGGCGCTTAGTAGATACTCCAAAAACTATTGTGTTTTATTATTCTGGGTAAGAGGTGAAGGAGACGAGGAAGGAAGGAGGAACATTGGCCCTAGGATGGGAATCACAGAGGACCTGGAGAAGGGCAAGCCTGGGCTCATGTCTTGGCTCTGCCACCCACTAGCTGAGTGACCTTGGATCCATTTTTCTGCTTCTTTGAGACTGTTCCTTCATCAGCAAAGTGGGAAGCAGCTCCTCAAAAGCCCTTAGGTCACAGCCTGTCCTGTAGTCAGCTCTTGTTAAAGAGAAGCTGCCATCGCCACAGCTGTTATCATCATCACTGAGGGACAGAGAGAAGGAGGCCGGTGGCAGGTGGGCTTGCAGCTACAGGATAAAGCATGCTCAGCCTCCTGCTGAGAATCCCTGTCCCTGCTGAGGTGGAGAGGGAATGCCAGGAGGAGCAAGCAAGGAGGCAACTTCTCAAGGATCTGAGCTGCTGCGTTAATTAAAGGAAAAATCTGCGACTTATAAAACCAGAAGGCATATTGTTCCCTTATCTGGCTGCCTCTGGGCTTTACCTCCGTGTAAATCCAGGGTTTAGATTACTCATTTATGTTTAGTAATTGCGGGTGAAGGCGAGGAGCCTGTGTAACCTCCCCCGGCCCATTCCTACTCCCAAGCGAGGGACCTGCTTTGAGGTTTCCTGTGATGTCTCTTCTAGATGAAGCCCATGAACGTGGAATATCTCATGATGGATGCCTCCATCCTGCTGCCCCCAACAGGCACGCCGCTGACGGGCATTGACTTTGTGAAGCGCCTGCCATGTGGCGATGTGGAGAAGACCCGGCGGGTGAGTGAGTGCAAGACCTGGCGTTTCCTGGGCCACTGTTCTCCAGAACCACTCCCAGACCAGGCAGGAAAGGGCCTCTTTGTCAAAGTCAAGACCCTGCCCTCAACACAGCTTAGATAGCAGATAGAGAGCACACACTTGCCACCAGGCATGACTTTCCAAAGCGTGTTGCTCTTTGGAAAGTGGGATTTGGCATTCCATTGCATCTGCCACCAAATGTTGGCTGCAGGCAGGTAGCCTTCACCGGTATAGACAGACTCAAGCCCTGAGCTCAGGTTTCTGTGAACTGTGGCAGGTGAGCACGGTACATCCAGTGCAGGTGAGGTTGGTGTGAAATCTTAGTCCAGCGGCCTCAGGGCTCCTAGATATAGTGTGATATTAAGGCATCTCCCTGCTCTTGGGACACAGTTAAATGAAATATGCATCACGCCAGCTGCAGGAGAGATGTGTGTGAAGAGATTAGTTCTTAGAACAGCTGCAGTGTGTGCTTCTGTTATCAGCCCTTTTTTTCTGAAGCAGGCACTCTAGGAAGAAGAATTTGCAAGGCTGTTCATGGTATTTTATCTCCCGGTAAGATCAGAGTTTCTTTCTTAGAAAGCACCATAACCTTTTCCTAGAAAATCATTCCCTGGAGACATGAATATTTGTGGATAGTGTAGAGGAATTCATTGAATGCAGCTCCCCCTGTCAGCCTGTATCATCTGCGTTAATTGGTGTGTGACAGAGGTGTTTCGCTTTTGGATTTTGCAAAGCAGGAATGACCTGTCATTTGCACCTCAGACATGAGGAGTCTGAACCTTCCTCCCCACAGCTGGTGATTCTGCCTCAGAGGCCTGGGGGTGCAGAGGAAGTGGGACCATGTGTCTTGAGTCAATCTACATTTCCAACTGTCTGACCAAACCCACAAGCCTCACCGCAGGACCCACCCTGTCCTGGCCACTGACGCCTTCCTTCCATGTGCTCCAGCCAGGCGCACGATTCTGTTAGTGGGTGGCAGTGTTTGCACTGCGCGTTCTGGCATCAGCTTTCACTGGAGGACTGGTTCTGACAAATGTCTGTATGTTGCTTCCTGATGCTGACATGCTCACCCCCAGCCAGGGCTACAGCATCCTGTGCCTAGAAGGCCCTGCCTGGAAGATCCCCCCAGCCCCTGAGCCAAAAAGGTCCAGAGGCCTGAACGCTGAGCACGGCTCCTTTGGGTTCCACTCTGCCGTTTTTTGTTTTTTGTTTTTTTTTTTTTTTTTGGTGGCTACAAAGAGCTGTGATCCAGCCTGGAGTGCCTGTGTGCAGTGGTGCGATCATACCTCACTACAGCCTTGAATTCCTGGGCTGCCGCCATCCTCCCACCTCAGCATCAGTAGCTGGAACTACAGGCGCAAACTACCGTACCTAGCTAATTTTTTTTTTTAATGGAGTGTTGCCCTATCTCCCAGGCTAGAGTGCAGCACCACCATCTCGGCTCACTGCGTCCTCCACCTCCCAGGTTCAAGCAATTCTTCTGCCTCAGCCTTCCGAGTAGCTGGAACTACAGGCATGTGCCACCATGCCTGGCTAATTCTTGTAGTTTTAGTAGAGCTGGAGTTTCATCATATTGGCTAGATTGGTCTTGAGCTCCTGACTCATGATCTGCCTACCCTGGCCTCCCAAAGTACTAGGATTACAGGTTAATTTTGTAAATGTTTTATAGAGATGAGGTCTTGTTAAGTTACTCAAGCTGGTCTTGAACTCCTAACCTCAAGCCATCCTCCTGCCTTGGCCTCCCAAAGTGCTGGAGTTACAGATATGCACCACCACACCTGGCCCACACTCTGCTTTCTTTTGGTTCACAGTTCATCAGGGTTTTTCTTACCACTTTTGTGAATGCATAGCCTCTGTTATGAAGTAGATCAATTTAAATCAGCTCTTTATGTGGATTTCTTCTTTTAATTCTATAATCATCGTAAGAGATTTACATTGTTATCCTCATTTTACAAAGGAAGATTTTTTTTTTTTTTTTTTTTTGGAGACAGGGTCCCACTCTGTCACTCTGGTGGAGTGCAGTGGTGCCATCTCAGCTTGCTGCAGCTTCCACCTCCTGAGGTCAAGTGATCCTCCCACCTCAGTTTCCTGGGTAGCTGGGATTACAGGCGTGTGCCACGACACTCTGCTAATTTTTATATTTTTTGTAGAGATGGGGTTTTGCCATGTTGCCCAGGCTGGTCTCGAACTCCTGGACTCAAGTGATCTGCCCACCTCAGCCTCTCAAAGTGCTGGGATTACAGGTGTTAACCACTGCACCCGGCCCACAGAAGAAGAAATTGAGGCATGGAGAGGTTCAGTGATTTGCTTAAGGTCACCCGGCTAGTGAGTACCTGGGCCATGAGTCAGCCCAGGCAGTGTGGCCCCCAGAACCTAGACTCTTAGGCACTCTGACCCACTGCTTCCCACACTGCCTTCTTTAGATCTACTAGCTCTGCTTAGGACACAGGGATGTCAAAAACACAGCCCCAGTCCTGAAGGGATCAGAGTCTAGAAGGCAAAGTAAAGAGACAGAGGCAGGCCGTGTGGCTCAGGCCCTTATTCAAGCAGCATTAGGTCAGGTCACTAATCCCTCCTGGAGCAGGAAGTGGGACAGACACCAGATAGGGAGGCACAGGTCCAGGGAGATGTGGCACATTCTGGCACCTCCACGGTGGTGATTGAAGCTGGAGCCCACAGTGGGATGCGATGGGACTGGGAGTGCTGGCAGGAGCCAGATCATGGGGGCCTTGGAACCCCTTGAGAACCTTGGCTGTCACCTCTTAACATTGTTTCATGACCTTGTGGCCTGCTGGGCTGGGGCAGGTGGTCCTGACCATGGCAAGACATGGGAGAAATGCAGGAGTGAGTTTGTCAAACATGTAGCAGAGGGTATGTTGCTTCTTGTCTGCTCTGAGCTACTGTGTGTCTTCATTTGTTAAGTAGAATGTTTCTCCCTTTCCAGAGTTATCGTGAAGACTCTGCAGAAGGCCAGTGACAGGTCTTGATGAGTCTCTTTATCCCTCACATGTCACGTAGTTGCAGCTTCCCTGAGCTGTCTGGCCACCTCCCTTGCCCTGGATGGGATACACAGCCCAAGTGGCTAGCTGAAGCACGGATAGAGACCTGGAACATCTCAGCTTCCCTAGAGTCTCTCTGCCTGTCTGACCAGTTTCCAAAAGCAACTCTCAAGTCCTCCCAGGGTCCCTGGGTAGGAGGATGATATAAAAGCAGGCAGGCTACCTCAAAGCCAAGGCATCCACTTTAGAAAAGCTTCCTTTGTAACTTTAAGAATTTATTTCTGAAGGGTAGCTTTGGCCACTCATCTCACTACGGTTCCTGTTGCAAGGTAGCCATCTAGAATCATCCAGAAGCTTAGCCCCTCAGTCCTACTTCAGAAATCGGAACACAGCAGTGTGCTTTGAATTTGAGCTAAAGGAAGTTACGTGGTTTAGCAAGCAATTGAGGGCTTATGTGGTTCATTTCAAGTTTTTCGCTTGTGTCCAAAGAACATTCCAAGCTATTCGTTTAGATTCAGAGGTTTTCTTTCTTTCTTTTTTTTCCCCCACCAAGTAGGCTTTTTAAAGGAGGCTGGTCCTTTTCAGAAACTCCACCTTTATTTTCCTTAAGGATTTGTCAAAGAAGTTCAAACAATTCTTTCTGGCAGATCATTCCTAAATATTCATAGATTTATCAAAGAGCTGCTAGATTCTTGCTGTGTGCCAAATACTGTCTGCCTGAGGGTGCAGAAACGAGCAAGCCATGTCCCTGCTCTCTCTAGACCTCTCTCTTTACCTAGAGAGGTAAAGTTGATTAGCAAGTAAGTGAATAGCAGGTTTGGTATCAAACCACAGTCAGAGCTTTAGAGGAAAGAAATAGCCTGCTATAGCCAAGGGCTGAGAAGCAGTCCTCCTGCAGGTAGGGTGATCGGAAGAGCTGCTCTGCAGAGGTGACATCTGAGCTGAAACCTGGAGGGCGAGGAGGAGCCAGGAAGGTTAAAGTGATAAAGGAGGCGCTTTCCAGACAGGGAACAGCACATGTCCGGTCCCTGAGATGCGACCATGTATGGCATGTTCAAGAAGCACAGCAAATGAGGGAGGGGCAGCGGCAGAAGAAGATGGTGGCAGCGCTTTGCAGGCTGTGGGAGGCATCTCCCGATAAAGCAGTTTTCTCTCTTGGTCTAACTGACAAAACTGTTTTCCTTCTTTACAGCTTCTCTCAAGTGCCCCTATATGTGGGGTGGGTCCAGCCCAAGCCCAAAGTTCTGCTTGAACGTTCTCACGGGACCCCAGCAGCTCCAGTGACCTTCATTTTTTATTTTTATTTTTGTTTTTGGAGATGGAGTCTCATTCTGTCACCCAGGCTGGAGTGCACTGGCACGATTTCACTGCAACCTGCACCTCCAAGGTTCAAATGATTCTCCTGCCTCAGCCTCTAGAGTAACGTGAACTAGCATGCCCAGCTGATTTTTTTTGTATTTTTATTAGAGACTGGGTTCTTCAGTCTGTTGGCCAGGCTGGTCTCGAACTCTTGACCTCAGGTGATCCACCCACTTTGGCCTCCCAAAGTGCTGGGATTACAGGCGTGAGCCACTGTGCCTGGCCCCCTCGTGCATTTTAAAAACCACATCACTTATTCTTTCTTTCAACATAATGATTGAACATTTTCTAGGTATCAGGCTCTGAGTAAGATGCAAGACTAGAACAATGAACAAATAATATAAATAAGGCCAAAACAGCAAGGGCGCCACTGAGCCATTCCAGCTAAAAAGGGAAATTCATGTTGAAATGAAGGTCACTGAATAATATAAATAAGACCAGAACAGTAAGGGCGCCACTGAGCCATGCCAGCTAAGAAGGAAAATTCATGTTGAAATGAAGGTCACTGGAGCTGCTGGTCCAGTGAGAACATTTAAGCAGAACTTTGGGCTTGGGCTGGACTCACCCCACATGTAGGGAGACTTGAGAGGAAAGCAGCTTTGTCAGTTAGACCAACCGTGGGTCAAAGCCCAACTCCAGCTGCATGACCTTGAGCGAGTCACTCTCCTCCCGGAGCCTCAGGTCCCTCGTGTGTCCTACTTCTCAGCTGTTGCCCAAGGTAGATGAGAGTGGCTGTGAAGTGACAAGCCCAGGGCCTGGCAGACAATAAGCACTCAGGAAACATGGCTGAACAGAAATGGAGCAGTCTAGTATCTACGGTGGGAAAGAAAAGGAGTCTTTAATGATCTAAATCAACCAAAGCTTAATGCCAGACAAAAGAGGGTTAGGAATAGGAGTTTTTGGTGAATATCAAAATCCAGGTTTGAGCCACTAGCCATCTGTATGTAGTCATCTTGGAAGCTGTTCCGAAACAAATGTATTTGCACGAGGTTTTATTTGTCTCCATGTTGTTTCCCTGTTCCCTTCTAAAACCACAAGCAGTTTTTGTGTTTATCACTACTGACCTTAAGGAAATAGGAGATCTTGCTTTCTTTTTGAATGTGTATTACACAGTAAAGAAAATACAATAACATCTCATAAAATTTCAAAAGTAAAGGGAAAAGAATTTCTCATGATTTCATCACCCTACACAAACAATACTTAGACATCTTTTGTGCTCCTCCCATCTTTGTCTGTAAAGAGAATGTCCCAGGGTCTTGCTTTCATCCCTTCTCCTTTTTTTTTCTTTTCATCGTAGCATAAGAAGTTCTTCATGTTATCATAGTTCAAATAAGTCTGGTTTCTTATGGCCTCATGAAGAAAGGTTTATCTGGCATTTTCCTGCAAGTAGACATTTTGGTTGCTTCCAGTATTACATTATTTTCAGCTAAACTATAATGAGCAGCTTCATGAATACAGTGTTTTTCTTTCTTTTGAGTTATTTCCTTAGGATAGGTTCCCAGAAGTGGAATTTCTGGTTCAAAGGGTATGAACGTGTTTTTTTCATGACTCTCTGCACATTGCCAAATTGCTTTTCCGAGGGGCTGCGCCCACATTAAACTGCTTCGGCACTCTTTTAAGAATGACTGACTTTCACAGCTACGTGGCCTCAGTGGGCTTCTAACCTGAGAGACTGTTTCCTAAACTGGGTAGCTTGCACATGCAGCAACGAACGAGAAGGGTGAAAACTGAGCCTTTGTTCCAAGCCAGCTCCTGGGCTCAGCGCATCACCGGTGCCGTCCCGTTGTACTTGCATGGTGGGTGCCCCGTTTCCAGAGCACAAGCCTGGGCTTGGGCCATTCACGTGATTACCAAGCCCCAGCTTGAGCCACATTGCATCTTGAGCCACCCACTTTCCCCTGCTCATTGGACTGATTCCCCCGTGACATTGAGTTTGCCAGTTTGCTTCCAGACTCACTGAAGCAAAGAAACTGGAGAAATCTCTTTATATTTGAGCTTGGTCAGCTGTCATCCTTTTCAAAATCTAACCTGTTCTTCCTGGGTCAGTCCTTCCTGGTATTCTGTGGAAGACTGAAAGAATAATAATTTCTTTTTCCTTTTTAATAATACTTTTACATTTACCTCTTTACTTAGCAAAGAAAAGCAATCAATAAAACCCTGGGTCCCAAGCCTGAAATCTTTCGGAGGTCAAGGAGTGGAGCTTGGAATCCAGTTATTCATTGAGTGACCTTGGGCAGGCTGCCTGTCATTGTTCGGCTTTGGTTTCCCCATCTGTAAAATAGGAACCACATAGGGTCATTAAAAGGCTTAAATGAGACCACACTGTACAGCTGGCGTAGTACCTGGCATGCCATGGGCAGCCAGAGAGTGGTTATTGTTTTAGGGGGTGGTCGGTTGAATTGTACGGCTCTTATGCTCATATTTTAGCTTTCTTTTGTGAATCCACAGAGTTGTGGGGCTGCCCGATGTGACTACCAAATCCTTATATCCCCCCTGTCCCCAGGGGAGTCCAGCTTTTGCCTCTAGTGGCACTCCCTGCCCCGTGGGAATCGGCCCTCCCCACATTCATGGGCGTGGCTTCTCACGTGTTCTTCCTTCTCTTAGGAGTTGGGGCAGGAACCAGGAAAAGTATTGAGGGATTTTATTGTACAGTCTTCCCTCAGTATCCGTGGAGAATTGGCTCTAGGATTCCTTCCCCCAAGGACACCAAAATCCATAGATGCTCAAGTCCCTTATGTAAACGGCGTAGTGTTTGCATATAACCTACACACACCCTCCTGTCGACTTTAAATCATCTCTAGATTACTTATAATACCTCATACAATGTAAATGCTATGTAAATAGATTGTTATGCTGTACTGATTAGGGAATCATAAGAAAAAAGTTTGTACGTGTTGAGTACGGATGCAACCATCCACTTTTTTTTTTCGAATATTTTTGATCTGCATTTGGGTTGAATCCAGAGATATGAAACCCATGGATACAGAGAGCCGACAGTATGTGTTTTATATTCTATTTTATATTTATGATGACTGTTGATGATTCATGTGTTGTTTGCAGAGCAAAAGCAGATATTGGCCCATATTGGGAGCCAAATTCTGAACTTTTAAAGTATTTATTGGAAGTTTACAGTTGTTCAGAGTGATGGGCTACAGAAAGCCACACATGTTTCTGTCTTCTCACCCACCTGCTCTGGTCCTGCGTGAGTTATTTGCCTTCAGAACCCCGAGAGGAACGGAGGTTTGGGCATAGAAATGAGCATCTCCTTGACTTGGACCTGGCTGTGGTGGACCCTTTCCTTTCTTCCTTGTCCTTGTGGTCATGACTTCTTGAGAGCTCAAGCTGCCAAGTATTTCAGGTGACCACCCACATCTTGGGCCTTCGGTACTTGGGCTGCCATGGATGTTTAAGTTTCCTGGTGCATGTGGTTAAGTGACACAAGTGTCATACGTTCCTGAGTTCACACCCACTTCAGCCACTTAGTAGATGTGTGAAGTGAAATTGCCCCTCTAGCTCTGTTTCTTTCTCCATCAAATGTTACACTTACAATAAGATGTCCACAGTTCCTGCCACAGGAACTGTGCTTAATAAATAGAAGTTCTTTTGAATGTTTTAATGGAATTACACTTTTTTTTTCTGATTGTTACGGATATCTTTATGAAGACCGTACTTTTAAAAACTGTTAACAATCAGATATGAATGCTACCATCACCATCATCAGCATTGTAACATGAGAGCTGATCTTTAGTGCTTTATGGTTTACTGAGGACTGCACTGACTTCGCATAGGACCAGAAGATAGGATTGCTCTTCCAGTTTCAACATTAGGAGATTGCTCCAAGGTCTCCCACTGGTTAGGGCCCAAGGCAGCACCGGGTGCAAGCAGGCTGATCATCTCCTCATTGACTGGGGTATGAGGAGGCAGTGTGAGTACATCTCTTTGCAGACAGTAATTTGTCCCCTTTGTAGTTTCAGAAGGCACACTGCTGTATAGAGGGCACCCTCCCCTCACCTAGGTCCAGACTGCAGCCTTCAGAGCCATAAACAAGAAGACCCAAAGGTGCACTGGGATTTGCCTTTGCAGCTCCCTGGTGGTGACAGTGGTTTGTCCCCCTACCCCACTGTGCTGGCTGCTTTCCCTCCTGCGTTATCTCAGAACCTCCTAGCAGGCCTTCAAGCTATCATGCCCATTTCACAGATGAGGAAAAGGAAGCTCACAGAAGTCAAGGGACTTGCCCAGCTTAGTGGAGCTGGGAATCCGATGTAGACCTTGTCTGTCTGACTCTGGAGCTCTCCCCTTCGGGCACTGCACCCTCAGTCAGGCCCAGCAGCTGTGCATCAGGGAGAGGGGCCTGCAGGTAGCCTCTCTCTGTGGACTGAGGCCAGGAACTGCCCCTCTTCCTCCTGGCTCTCGTTGGTGGGCAGGGCTGGAGGCTGCTCTCTGCACACACTCTTCTGGCTGCTGGGACTCTGCTTTGTTTCTGCTCTTTGGAAGTACCTGGTGGTCACACAATTCTGACCAGACACCACTTCCATGGGCCAGGAATCCCTATGCTGGCAGATTCGCCTCTGCCCCTGCTCTGCTGGCTAGGAAAGCCTGAGGGGCATTCATGGAACCAAGGTGACTGCCCACCTGCCAGGTGCAAGGTCTCTGCCCTATCAGCAGCACACTCCCTGTCACAAGACCAAGGGACTGGGAGTTAAAGAGACTCACCCGGGGTAGGATTTTTTCTCAGGTTGCAGGCCCTGCAGACCACAGGGATTTCATTTCACCCTCTTCTGTCTGCCCCACCCCCATATTCAGTAGGTAGGAGCTTGAAATACTTTTGGAGTGATTGGGTTTTCCAGAGTCCATGCTGGTTTGGCTGGGACAGCCTTGGGGTGTAGCCCTTGCTGGAAGTCACTTCACCTTTTTAGATCTCAGTTGCCCGGTCTATGAAATGGGGCTGACTGTTGGGCAGGGCTATTACAAAGGTCACCTGACACTTGAGAACAAGGTTCTGGCAGATGACAGTGCTCAGTTCAAGTAAAGTAACGCAAACCTGAACCTGTGGATAACTGAAAACAGGCTACTCCCCCTTTGATTTCTTTTGTATTGCTGTAAAAGCAAACACCAGAATCACAATACCTGAAGCAGTGGGCTTTGTGGTTTTTCTTTCTTTTCTTTAAGTAGAGAGTCAAATTTCTTGATGTGGGGCATCTCACTGAAATGACTCTGCAATCTCACTCTTCTCTGTTCTCCGAACTGTTGGTCCAGGCCATCCGGGTATTCTTCATGCTGCGTTCCCTGTCACTGCAATTGCGAGGGGAGCCCGAGACGCAGTTGCCGCTGACTCGGGAGGAGGACCTGATCAAGACCGACGATGTCCTGGATCTGAGTGAGTTGGCTGCTCTGAGTCACAGCAGGGGTCTGGGTGACATGGGACACGGGACACCGCTCTGCTGATCACTAGCCGCTGGGAGGGTCAGTGTGCAAGCTGCATTTTGTACTGTCGTTGAGCTGTGACCATGAGCCAACAGTGTGCGTGTCCCATGCACTTTTTGAAGAAAAGGCCCCCAGGTTCTTTGAGGTCAGTCTGAGGGTTCTGCTTTCACAACCAGCTGGTTCTCTTAAAAAGTCTCTGCAGGGCAACTGGGGGCTCAAGCAAGGGTGAACAAACTCCAGGGTTCCTGCCCTCCCTGTAAACATAGTGGCACCAGTATGGCTCATTTTATATATTAAGCATTTTCTATATGATCCCAATGATAGAAGGGTTCTACTGCTAAAGAAAGAAATGTGGAAAAAGCAAATCACCAGTGCTGAGGTAAGGATGAAGGCTTCAGAGGCTGGAGAACCATGTGCTCAGCCCATAACCTTGAGCTGCTTGTTCTACTGTGTAGTGCCTCAGTGTTCTCGTCTGCAGCAGGAGGCTGAGTTTTAAAGGAGACAGTGGGCGTAAAGCCTGACCGTGCTCCTGAAACGCCTCTCGTATTTGTATAGCTTTCTCTTTCCTCCATTTGCTGCAGGGCACAGGCACATCAGTGAGTGGCATGGTTTTCTGTTTCTTAAGGGTGTTGTGGTATATTGGGAGTCATTAGTTATATGAGACAGAAAACCCAACTTAGGCTGGCTTATGGAAAAGAAAGGGAAATTGGCTTATGTCACTGGGAAATCCAGGAGTTAGCTGCCTTCAGGCATGGCTGGATCTGGGTGCTCAGTGTCATCAGGAAGCTGCTCTGCTCTACTCCATCTCTGAGCTCTGCTTTCCTCTGTTCCAGCTTCATCCTCAGGAGGGTTCTCACCAGGTAGTGGCAAGATGACCATGAGCAACCCCAAGATTTGTTCAACCAGCTAAGCAGCCCTGATGGAAAGAGAGCTTCTCTCTCCCTTTAATTCTCTCCAAGTCTGGGGTAGAGATGTTATTGGCCTAGCTTGGGCCATCCCTGAACCAGCCAGTGGTCAGAGGAATGTGACTCACTGATGGCCTAAGCTAGGGATGCATGCCCAGCTCTGGAGTTGGGTGGGGGACAGTTGCTTTTGAACCCCATCACTTAAGAGAGGAAGGAGACAGCCCTCAAAGGAAAATCAAAGAAGGGATGGTGACTGAGTGGGCAGAAAAAGCTCAGGCCCCTCTCTGTCGGGTTGTTGTTGCTGTTTTAAATCAGCTTTATTGACGTATAATTTACATGCAAAAAAATTCCCCCAAGCATTAGTATGTAATTCAATGAATTTTGACAAAACTATGGTGTTGTGATCTAGACCCTGCTCTGTATTCCCTTATACAAATGACAGACTGCCACAGCCTGTTTCCACTTCTGTAACATGAGATAGTCTTTCTTATAGTACAGAGTTGTTTTGAGGATTGAATGAAACAGCATATGAAATATCTGACCAAGCATGGTGCCTCCTGTGTAACTGTACTCAGCAAACTGTAGTCAGTATTACAGGAGATTGTACGTGTGAAGAGCATAGCATGCCGCCTGACACGTAGAGGTTCTCAGCGAATGAGGATTGTGTTACCTGGTTGTCTAGTTTCTTTTTCTGGCCTTCTTGTTTATGTTTCATCTTTCCCTTGGAAGAATAAAGAAGCTGTGACTTCTCTCCTCCATCTCCTTTGGCCCTTTGCCCTTGAGAAATGGCCACAGGGATCTCTCTAAGGGTTTAAATTGATCGAGTTGACTGCAAAGAATCGTAAACCAGTCTTCTTCTGATTTGATTCAAGGAGAGAAGGGCTTGCCTTAAGGGTGGGGGCCAGGGGGCACTTCATCAGGGCAGCAAGAATGTTTGCATCCGTGTAATGGAATTAAATTTTATGCTGGCAATTCACATTCCTTCCCTCATCCCCCCAGGAATAGCCTGCTGAAATAAAGGTTAAAAGTTTTTCACTTATCACTTTTAATTGATTAGATTGCTAGTTGAGCTCACTTAACTGAGCCTTTTTGGGTAGTTGGCCATTAAGAAGGTAATGGCTGTTTGTCTTTGCCCAGCCTGATTGCAAATTATGTCTTTTGCTAAGGAGGGTGACATTCAGAAAATACTAGGAATTATGGATGTTAAAAGCACATGGTACTAAAATAAGATATGCCTGTGTTGTTGTTTTTATTTTTGTATTTTTTTTTTTTTTTTTGAGGGAGGGACTGTAAATGCTGGAGCTTCTCCTAACCTACCATTGTAATGGGGGAGAATCATCCTACTCTGTAGTCTGACCAGATGCCTTCAGTGTGTACAAAATACAGGTGAAGGACAGGTGAAGCCGTTCTTACTTGCTGCATGACTGGAAGCTGGGCATGCTTTTGTCTCCTTGATGAGCTGGAGAAAGCTGACTCAGGGAGAATTGTTAGGGACTGGTCACCGTTCTCCTGACTCGATGTGGTCTGCCAGGCTTAAAGGAGTGCTGTCTCCACACAGCACGAAGATGCAGCATAAAGCGTATTCACTGCCCTTGTCACACTTCAGTCAGAAATGACAGTATAAAGGATATTCCCCAGAAGCCACCACAGGTGCTTGCTGACCAGCAGCAGGCCTCTGGGCCAGGTGTGACAGGCAAGCTCTGACATAAAAGGTAGCTTCTCAAAAAAACAAAAAACAAACAAAAAAAGGTGGCTTCTCACGGGAAGCCTCAAAGACGTGGTCACCACTCAGGAAAGAGGCAAACTGGTCATGTTTCAAGTGAAGCCTGTTTTGTTTTTCACTAGAGAGGAGAGTGTCACAGGGCAGGGGTCAGGAATGGGCAGCCACGTGTACCACATCTGCTGGAGTGATGGGGGGCTGGGCTGGGAAGAAAGGAGGGAGGAAAGTGGAAGGAAGTTGAAGGGAGGGAGGGATTGGAGGAAGAAGGGGTACGGGAGGGAAGGGAAGAGGAGAGGAACCAGATAAAACAGTAGATTTCTAGAGGAAATAGCATCATGAATCTCCGTACACCCAGCCCTCAGCTTCAGTTGTTTTTACTATTTTGCTAAGTTTTATTTTATCTGCCCTTTCATCTATTTTAAATACACCACTCACGCAGGCAGTGTATTAAAGCAAATGGAAGACATCATATTATTGTATGTAGAACTACCTCTCTCTAACAGAGAAGGACTTTGCATTGTTCCTCTCAGTGGAATTGGTGGCCACCTGCTGCAAACCGAGGGCTTCCCAGCCCCAGCTGCCGGTTTGGGCAGGAGGCCAGGGTGCAGGGGCCCTGTAGACAGGGCCTGTGCTTACCTGTATGCTGGTCTTGTTGACATTTGATTTTGCAACCGCTGGTGTCATTGGAGTAATCAGCTTTGCAATGTGCCCCAGAGTCTTCATGCCTGTAAGGCTCAGTGGCCTTACCTTTGAAATAGTTCTAGGGCTGGATGTGGCGGCTCACACCTGTAATCCGAGCATTTTCGGAGGCCGAGGTAGGAAGATCACTTGAGCTCAGGAGTTCAAGACCAGCCTGGGCAACATAACGAGATCTCATCTTTACTAAAATAAAAAAACAAATAAAATAATGCCAGGCATGGTGGCACACACTTGTAGTCCCAGATACTTGAAGGGCTGAGGTGGGAGCATCTCCTGAATCTGAGATGTCGAGGCTGCAGTGTACCCTGATCGTGCCACTGCGCTCTAGCCTGGGCAACAGAGTGAGATCCTCTCTTAAAAACAGAAAAACAAAAAAATGGTTTCTAAAAGACTTTCCAAGGAGTGCTGTTGAGCTCAAATGATTATCACGTGTAAAGCCCACAGCACCATGCTTGTCACTGAGTAGGTGCTCAGTGAGTGGGAGCTGGCCGCATCCCTGCTACAGGTGCTGAGCACGCAAGCTGTGACTCATCCCGCTGGGCTCCATGGGGCTGTCATTTTTCTGCTTGAGCAACGCTCTGAGGACGGTATCTGAAACATTCAAGTCATCGCCCAGATGATGGCACTGTTTTGAGGGGTAAGAAAGATAGCTCTGGCTGCTTTGGCCAGAGGAAGGGAGCTATGTCCCATCTGGACTGTGGGACTCCCTCCCTCCAGTGTGCTCCTGTCCAAGGACAAGCAGACTTTGAGGAGAAACCACAGATTCCTGGGGATTGACCTCAGAGCCTCCTTAAATGACTTTGCCTGCTTCCAAATACCATGAGCGACCGCAGTAGGGGAGAAATCCATCCACTATCCATACACTCCAAAGAGATCCCGGCAACCAGGCGTGTTCAGTGTCCAGTTTCCTTGCAGCCTTCTTCTTGTGGGCACCTGACATTCACACAGTTGCAGCCATAGCATGTGCTCCTTGTATCCAACTTGTATTCTGATCTCTCAAATCCATTCATGAAGCCCATTCAGTGAAAACCCATTCATGCATTCAGCTATTTGTGGAGCACCTGCCATATGCCAGGCCCAGTGCTAGGAGCTGAGATGTGACAGCGAGCAAAAAAGCCAGACTTCGCCTCCGTTCTTGGGGTGTTTCCATTTGTGGGGGGAGGGAGAGGATGGAAGTTACAGAACGGGGAGGAGCGTGGACTCAGGGGCCAGACTGTGCCTGCATGGGATTCTTAGCTTTGCTGTTTTCTGCTTGCCAGCTGTATTACCTTAATACCTTAAGGGAACTGAGTCTCCTGGGGCTTCCCTTTCCACATCTGTAAAACGGGACTTGCTGGGAGGAGTAGATGACTATTATGTGTGCTGTGCCTAGAACAGTGCCTGACAGCATTGTGGAGAGGCCATTTAGGAGGTTGTGGCAGGGACCAGGGGTCAGTGCTGGTGGGCAAAGAGGGACGGGACAGTCTGGATACATTTTGTGACAGTTGGCAATGATGATGCTAGAGAGCTCTGTTGACTGTGGGGTTCTGAGCTTGGAACAATCCAGGTGGCAGGGGCTGTGAGGATGGTGAGGTTTATTTTTTGAGATGAGTCTCGCTCTTTTGTCTAGACTGGAGTACAGTGGCATGATCTCAGCTTGCTGCAATGTCCACCTCCCAGGTTCAAGCAATTCTCATGCCTCAGCCTCCTGAGTAGCTGGGATTACAGGTGCGTGCCACCATGCCCAGCTAATTTTTTTTTTTTTTTTTTTTGTATTTTTAGTAGCGATGGAGTTTCGCCATGTTGGCCATGTTGGTCTCAAACTCCTGGCCTCAAGTAATCCTCCTGCTTTGGTATCCCAAAGTACTAGGATTACAGGCATGAGCCGTTCTGCCTTGCCATTTATTTATTTTGAGAGAGGGTTTCACTCTGTTGCCCAGGATAGAGTACAGTGATGCAATCACGGCTCACTGCAGCCCCAACTTCCCAGGCTCAGGCGATTCTCCCACCTCAGCTTCCCAAGGTACTGGACTATAGGCGCACACCACCCAGCTAAGTTTTTGTATTTTTTGTAGAGACAGGGTTTCACCTTGTTGCTTCAGCTGATCTCAAACTTCTGGGCTCAAGCAATCCACCCACCTTGGACTCCCAAAGCACTGGGATTATAGGCATGAGCCACTGTGTCTGGCCTATTACTATTGCTTTTTTTTTTTTTTTTTTTTTTAATACAAGGTCTGGCTCTGTGATCCAGGGTGGAGTATAGTGGTGCAATAAGAGCTCACTGCAGCCTCCAACCTCCAGGCTCAAGCACTCCTACTGCCTCAGCCTCCTGAGTAACTGGGATCACAGGCTCATGCCACCATGCCCAGCTAATATTTTTAAAAATCTTTTGTAGAGGTGGGTTCTCAATATGTTGCCCAGGCCGGTCTCAAATTCCAGAGCTTAAGCAATCCTCCTGCCTGAGCCTCCCAAAGTGCTGAGATTGTAGGCATGAGCCACCACGCCCAGTCTAAAAATAAAAAAAAAAAAAACAACAATGTAACCATACAAAATGAACAAATTTTAAAAACAGTACAGCATAACAACTATTTGTATAGCCTTCTCATTGTATGAGTTATTATAAGTAATCTAGGGATGGTTTAAAGTATGTGGTAGGATATGCATAGGTTGTATGCAACTATGATGCCTTTTTATATCAAGAACTCGAGCATCTGTGGATTCTGGTATCCTCTGAGGAGTTCTGGAACCAGTCCCCATGGATATGGAGGAACAACTGTATAGCCAGGATCTTACCATCTTTCCCAGCTTCGCCCGGCATTTTGTTTGAACTGCCATCATCTTTTCTTTTTTTTTTTTCTTTTTTATTTTTAAGATAGAGATGAGATCTCACTGTGTTGCCCAAGCTGGTCTCAAACTCCTGTGCTCAAGCAGTCCTCCCGCCATGGCCTCCCAGGGTGCTGGGATTACATTCATGAGCCATCTCCTCCAGCTGTGTCATTATCTTTTGCCTGAATTATTGCAATAGTCTCTTGCCCAGTCACTTGCTTCTGCTTTGTCCCCTGGAGTTTATTCTCAGCAGCATGAATTGTCTTCCTTTTAAAGAAAAAGCCAGATCATGTTCTTCGTTTGTTCATAGTGGGCTTCCATCCCATTCTGAATAAAAAACAGAGACCTTTACCCCCGAGGCTGATCGTCATCTGGCACCGCCTCCCTGTCTCTGCTTCCGTGCTCTTCTTCAAACACACCTGGCATGTGCCCACCTCAGTGTCTTTGCCTTAACTGTGCCTTCTCACCTAAGCTGCCAACCACTTGTTCCCCGGAACAAGTACACTGGAGGGTACCACGAGGCCCATCGAAGCTCACATGCGAAAACTATACCCCAAATTCTTGCTCCATGTGTGAAATTCCACCCACGTCGCCCTCTCTGTTTATTCTTCATTTGTGGATGAAAGTGAGTATCCTAAAGATTCTGCAGAATCCCGGTTCCTAGCGTTCTGTGTGCTTCACCCCAGCTTCCTTGCAGACAGGAGCTTTCAGGCAGATTGGAAGTCCCTAGCTATTTTCATCGGATTGCCTGGAGATTCGTTTCCAGCAAAAGTATTATAAAGCTCCCCAAGCAAGTATGTGGTTTGATTGTCAGTCTGTGAAAATGTGAACTCATTGATTTGTTTCTCTTGAAAGCCAGTACTAGTTTTGTGGTCCTGTCTGTGAGTTCTGGAGAATTCTGTATGTTGGCTTATTTTGCTGATGGCCCAGGCATTGTCATGAGCCTCTCATCCTAGTGAAAATGAGAAAGTGGTGTAAATGAGAAAGACAATGAAAAACAAATCCAGAATGTGGAACATTCCAGAAGATAGCTGACTAGGGCTTTCAAGAATGTAAATGTTGTGGAAGACCAATAATGAGGGGGAGGGAGTAGGAGTACTGTTTCTAGGTAATTGAGGCAAAGAGACATGACAGCTATCAGCCTGGACTGATCTTGGATTGAGGGGAAAAGTAGCCTTAAAGGACATTTTTCTGCAAATTGAGGAAATTTGCATATGGATTGTGATTGAATAATATAATGGGGGTCAGTATTACATTTCTTTTCTTTTCTTTTCTTTTTAAGAGATGGGGTCTTGCTCTGTTACCCAGGCTAGAGTGCAGTGTTGAAACCTCAAACTTCTGGGCTCAAGCGATCCTCCCACTTCAGCCTGCCAAGTAGCTGTGACTACAGGTGTGTACCACCACACCTGGCTAATTTTTTTTTTTAAGATGAGGTTTTGTTGTGTTTGCCCAGCCTGGTCTTGAACTGCTGGGCTCAAGCAGTCCTCCTACCCCAGCCTCCCGAGTGGCTAGGACTACAGGAAGAGCCCTCAACCTGGCTAATATTAGATTTCTTGAGTGTGATAATGGCATTGTGGTTCTGTGGGAGTATGTTCTTGTTCTTAGGAAGAATGGGCTGAAGTATGTAGGGGGTCAAGTGTCTGATGCCTGTAATGTTGAACTGATTCAGAAGAGAAAACCATGTATGTGTATAATGAGAGAGCAAACAAATACAGCTGACTGTCAACAAGTGATGAGTCGAACGGCATGTTTGTCTGTTACACTGTTGTTTCTTCTTGAGATTGGATCTCATTCTGTCACCCAGGCTGGAGTACGGTGGCACAGTCTTGCCTCACTGCAGCCTCAAACTCCTGGGCTCAAGCAGTCCTCCCACCTCAGCCTCCTGAGTATCTGGGACTACAGGTTATGTGCCACCATGCCTGCCTATTTTTTTTATTTTTTGTGGAGACGGGATCTCATTATGTTGCCCAGGCTGGTCTCGAACTCCTGGCCTCAAGGGATCCTCCTGCCTCAGCTTCCCAATGTGCTGGGATTAGCGGTGTGAGCCTCTACACATGGCCTATTATACTATTTTTAAACTTTTATGGACGTTTGAAAACCTTCAAAATAAAAAGGAAGGGACAAGAGAAAGAGCTAATCCAGTCCTTGAAAATCCAACATTTAATAGGTGGGAAGTATAATGTTTAGGAACTTGAGCCCCAGATTTAGAAAAGCCTGGATTTTAATTCCTGCTGTGTGACCTCAGACAAATTAGTTAGCCTCTCTGAGCCTTTCTTCCTCATCTCTAAAGTGGGCTGTTACTGCCTACCTCAGGGGTATTCGGTAGTTTAGAAGAGAAAATCCATGAGAAATACTCAGCCTCACACCAAGTGTACACAGGTGTTTGTAATAGAAACAGTCACTAGAATTCATGCCCTTGACTGCATATTGGTCACTGAAATGTGCCTGTCCTCCTTGGAGGGTTCTTTGTTGGAATCCTAACAAAGCACAGCCTCATGACTGCTTCTATCCAGGGGACACATTGAAAAGCAGAGGAGGTTACACAGGCTCGTTAACTAGATGATAAGGTTCTTGGAAAGATGACTTTCAGGAAAGTGGGTGCCGTCTGATTGAAGAGCTGAAACCACAGGGTGGGGTGGGGACTTGAATCAGACTCAGATGGCTCCTTGGGGGCAGTTTAGTTCAAGCATCCAGGCATGGGGCCCTGGAGAAGCGGTTCCCTTAGTGCTGACTCTGAAGTGGACTCATGTTAACGTGAAACCCGAGAGGCAAGTTTGTATGTGGCATTCGAAGAGTTGGATTGCAAGGCGAGTGTGGTTTTGTGGCACTTTGGCCTGTTCTTTGTCCCCACTCCTGGGGCCCCGTGTTTTGTCTTTAAAGGGAGCACAGTCTGCAGTCCTCGTGGGGTCACTCCACAGGCAGATATTTAATGGAGCAGCTGCCCATCATCTGACCTGCTGACTTGGAATCACTCCCAACCTTCCTCCCTCCTCCAACCTCACGATTTGGGGGTCACCAGTTCCCTGGGCTCGACAGCTCTGCCCCATCCCTGGTCTGGCCTCTCCACACCTCTCCCCTGCCCAGTGTCTCCCCTGTTCTACCCTAGCCCATGGCCTTGCCCCATGCTGCTTCATCCACCCTGATGCCCGGTTTGTACAAGGCACCTAACCTGCCATCATGCTGCTGCTTGTAAACTCTCAGATCCCTGCAGTGCAGCGGCCTGAGCTAGCCTCCATACTCCTCGTCTGCTGTGTGTCGTACTGCATCCGCCTGTGCAGGGCCCAGCATTGTTCACAGGCTCCTGGGCACAACCTGCCTGCCCTTGTCATCCCTGCCTGGATGGCTCCTTCCTCCTGCTCCACGTGCCTTGTGTACATTTCACACATCCCCTTACCACTCTGTATATCTCTAGGGCCTGGCTCAGGGCCTGGCACATAGTAGGCACTAAAAAAGCCTTCTTGGATTGAACTGAATAAAGCCTTAGCAGTCACTGTAATTCTTCATGAAGAGTGAAGGATTTTCATTAATGTGGAAGCAGCATTTATAAATCTCATCTTGAGTAATTTGAGGCAGTGGGATTGTGAGTTAGAAAAATGATGTTTGTTCATTGTTACCATACATTTGGTTAGGTTCCCACTGCAGACTTTTTCCCCCGATAATGAAATATATAAAGAATCTTAAAACCATCTTGGCATTTTCTAAAAATGTAGATTGTTTTGATTTCAACAGTTTAGCTACCCCAAATTATTTAACCTCTCTCAAAGCTAAAATGCTTCCTCTTTCTTTCTCTTTCTTTTCTTTTCCTTTTTCTTTTTCCTTACCCCACTTTGAAACCAGCACCCTGAACTTGACAGATTGGCAAAAAAAAAAATCATGTTTCAATTAAACGACCAATTCTCTAAGGAAACGGAAAACATGGAATTCACAACGTTTCCCCTCTCTCTATGAATTAAGCTTCTTCCCTGTGTACTTGACGAATAATGTTGCTGGCCACTTTTCAGAAATGAAGTAGAAATACGGAGAAATGAAATTTGTATCTTATAAACTGACTGGAAATGTGATTATAATACAGCTGTCAGTTTTGTTCAAGTGGAAAAATTTTAAGTAAATCCAATTGCAGCATTATTTGGTTCTTCTAAAGCAGGGTGATGTAGCTGTTTCCTGCATATTGATTATTTGATTGGTACCTGTCTGCTGGCCCTATTTTTTTTTCCTCAGTAGCATTCATTGATGTGGTTTAATGTATATTCCTGTAATCTTTCCCTGTTTTATAAACTTACAATCATAATTGAGCCACATTAGAGAGACATGTTCTGCTGAGATCACAAGGTCACCTAATGACTGTGCCCTCTTTTGTTTGTGATTTATTGAAATGGTTCTAGGACAGTTCTTCTGAAAAACACGTGCATGCACGCGCGCGCGCGCGCACACACACACACACATTATTTTTTCCTCCACAAAGCAGGATTTCTAGATTCAATTCTATGCATTAGAGAAATGAGGCATTTGAGTAGTAGAGACTGTTTAAGGTTTTTTGCCTACCGAAATTATTGTTTTTAAACCAGGCACAGTGGCTCATGCCTATAATCTCAGCACTTTGAGAGGCTGAGGCAGGAGGATTGCTTGAGCCCAGGAGCTGGAGACCAGCCTGGGCAGCATAGTGAAACTCTGTCTTTATACAAACTTTTTCAAAAATTAGCAGTGAGCTGTTATTGCACCACTGCACTCCACCCTGGGCAATTGAGCAAGACCCTATCTCAAGGAAAAATATATATATTGTTTCTGCTGAAGACACTTTACAATTTAAATACTTTTTCAGAATACCAATCCTTCCCACACATTTGGAAATGGGACCATGGTTTTGATTTCTCACATAGGAAGGGACTTAGTGGCTTAGATTTGCTTAAAAAGCAGCAACTTCTGAGGCACATCAGCCCTTGGGATGTGGACAGGTTCTGGGTGCAGCTGCATCAGAGGGCTTCCATGGAGGGTCAGGGGTCCTGCTGGCAGTTGAGTCCTGGCCCAGCAGTACTGTGACCTTGTGGGTGGGCGTGTGTGTGTGTGTGTGTGTGTGTGTGTGTGTGTTTTGAGACATGGTGTCACTCTGTTGCTTTGGCTGGAGTGCGTGGCACAGGCATAGCTCTCTGCAGCCTTGAAGTCCTGGGCTCAAGGGCTGCTCCTCCCTCAGCCTCTAGAGTAGCTGGTGCACAGGCATGCACTACCATGTCCAGCTAATTTTTAAATGCTTTATAAAGGCAGGGTCTTGCTATGTTGTCCTGGCTGGTCTGAAACTCCTGGGCTCAAGCGATCCTCTTGCCTCAACCTCCCAAAGTGCTGGGATTACAGATGTGAGCCTCTGCATTTGGCCTTGGCATGTTTTCTGACCAAGGGGAGGATGAGCTGCTTGGGAGGATGACATGTCAGGAGGATAAGATGGTGCCTGTCATCTTGATAGAGCCCACTTGACAAAGGCGGCAAAGAAGCTGGTTTTGGGTTTCTCATCCAAACCCCACGACTTCTCTGTCAAGAAATGATCACTCTAGTTGTTCAGCCAAACCTTGGAATATCCTTGTTTTTTCTCATCCCTGTGACCAAGCACTTGGCAAATTCCACCAGCTCAAGCATCACATAGATAGAGAACCCAGCCCCTTCTCACTGCCTTTAGCTCCCCCTGCAGCTGGTGGGGACTCCGGCAACTGGGTCTGGGGGTCCAGCTTCCTCCTCTGCCCTTTCCGCACCAACAGCCAGTAGCATCCTTTTAAATAGACGTCAGACATGGTTTCAGCTCACTGAACTATGTATATCTCTCATTTGCTCCTCACTGTGCTAGCCCAGTCATTCAGAGCTTGGGAGATTTCCACCTTGGGCTACCAGCTTCATGGTGCCCCAAAACCCCCACTCTGCCCCACAGGGCTGCCACAGCCAGCCTCCTTGACAACATCTGGCTGACGGGGAGGGGAGAGCAGTGAGAGCTGCCACAGAAAACAGGAATTTGTGGGGGAAGTGGGGTTGAGGATTAACGTTGAGTTTCAAGTCGTCCCTCACTCCAGCCCACTCTGTGAGGTGTCTGGGGCTCTGCCTACACACGGCTCCTCACCCTGAAGCTGCTGGGTTCCCCTGCATCACACGCCCACCTTCCCCAGTGAACCCAGCCACCAGTTTTGACACAGGATCCGGTGACTGCTCAGGCTTCAGGAGGGGAGGGTTGCCTCTGGCCCTGATATCTGATCAACCACAGAACACCCAAAACAAATCTCAAACCAGTGACAGACAGCGCGACCTTTAAGGAAGGTGTAAGTCAGGAGAAGGCCATCTCCCCTATATGTTATCTCTCCCAGGCCAGGAAGCCGGCCTGCCGCTTGCCCCAGAGCCCAGCCCAGCTGCCGACCCGGTCCACCCTGCTCTCAGCCAGTCCACACCCTCCAGCCCACCCCAGCGCGTGCTGGGGAGAACAGGAATCAGGAAGAATGGAGCAGCACTTCCTCCTACCCTCCTGTAGGAGAGAGATGGGTTCTGTGCAGATCAGGCAGAAATGCTGAGAAGTATCACCTTGAATCCAAATAAATCCATCAAAATCGAGGCATGGGAAGCACCTGACATCACATGGACTGATCATCACAGTTTCTTTATTTAAAAACAAAGATCAGGGCCAGGCACAGTGACTCAGGCCTATAATCCTAGGGCTTTGGAAGGCCGAGGTAGGAGGATCACTTGAGCCTAGGAATTCAAGACCACCCAGGGCAACGTGGCGAGACCTTTTCTCTACTGAAAATGAAAAAAACATTAACCAGGCATAGTGGCATGTTCCTGTAGTTTCAGCTGCTCAGGAGGCTGAGGCAGGAGGATCACTTGAGAGCTGGGGAGATTGAGGCTGTAGTAGTGAGCTATGATTGAGCCACTGCACTTCAGCCTAGGGGACAACGTGAGACCCTGTCAACACCAAAAAGAGCAATATCCTGATTTAAGACTTACTCTGGTAGAGGGTGTGAGGGTCTCTGTGTTACTGGTGACCAGCACAATGCATGCCGCTGCAGGCGGCCTGGACAGATTTTTCAAATGAATGTCAAATGTTGTTCATGCTTCTAAACTTTTAAGAAATGTACAGAATACGGCTGGGTGGGATGGTGCACGCCTGTAATCCCAGCACTTTGGGAGGCCGACGCAGGCAGGTGGATTACTTGAGGCCAGGAGTTAAGACTAGCCTTGCCAACATGATGAAACCCCATGTCTACAAAAATATACGTGGCACTTGTGCGTGTGCACGTGTGTGTGTGTGTGTGTGTGTGTGTGTGTGTGTGTGTGTGTGTGGAGAGATATGTAAAGAATACAAAGCTTGGGACATGTAAAAGCATAAATTGTCATTTTTACTTTGACCTGCCTGAAAATAGAAGTGAAAATGCGTTTGCCACAGGGGAACCGCTCTGGGGGCCTCTGATTTGCTCCTAGGCCAGGGCAGGGCTGTGGCCAAGGGTGAAGGTGGGTGGTGGGAAGGCCCGTGGTTTCTAACACAGCAGGACTTTGAAAACAATCTGTACCAAGGCCACACTCCAGAAGGTTCTGAGTCACTGGCTCCGGGGAGGAGCCCTGGCATCTGTATTTTCAACTGTTCCCGAGAGAATTCCATTGCATAGCCAGTGTTGAGAACCATGGGGTTAGACAGAGTGAGGAATGTTCTGGAACTCAGCACTCCGTGTCTACTTTGCTGCTCTCCATGAATTCTGGTTCCCTCTAGGAGCTCTCCTTGCCCACCTGCTAATCAGCCAGAGGCCATGAAGGAGGCTGGCTTTGGTGGCATGAGACAGCAGTCACATCTAAGTTCTGAAATCAGTCGAATAGGTGGAAACCACCTGCCCTCCCAGTCACCCTCACAAATCCCTCATGGGAGAGTGACATTTCTCACTGAGGAGTGGGTCCAGCACAGCCAGTCTGAACTGCAGGGCTGCAGTAGGCCCTGTCATTGAGCAGGTTTTAGAGGAAAAGATTGGCCATATTAGATAAAATCCTGGTTTCTTTACCATGGAAAATCATGCCTGGCACTTTGAGAGGCGTTCAAGGCAGAGGCAGGAAGAGCCAAGCCCATGAGGGAGGCAGATTCCCATCGGCCCTTAAGGCTCCCTCGTGGGTCTAGAGGACTGTGGTATTTAAGCTGTTATGCTTCTCTCCCTCCCCTGTCCACCTTCCTGAATGTGCTCCTAATTGAGAACCACCTTCCTAATTGAGTTTGTGGAAGTTAACCTTGCACGCAGTGTGTCTCTACCTAATTTGAAGACAAATCATTTGCCCTCTTCAGCCTTGGGCTGACTGAGAGAGGAAGAGCCTGGGTAATAGGCTGGGCCTCCTGGACGGCTCCCCAGGCCTGCAGCCCCACACACAGCTACATGTGTGCTCAGAAGGTAGCTGAACATGCTCTGTGCTCGGACTTGTTTATAATCACTTGCTTGGGCTGGGCAGGAGATTCCCTTGCAGAGTTTGAAACTCCCTGCAGCACTGAAACCCCACCCATCTCTATCTCTTATGGTTGTCCGGAACCAGTGCCAGTGTTGGAGATGGCCTGTTCTGTTTCAGGCAGAGTCATAAAAATGCCTTAGGAGCAGAGACTGTCCAGGTCGGAGTCAGACAGCCAGACCAGGGAGGCTCTGAAATCGACCGGGCTGAGCTGACCTTCCCCAGTCCTCACAACTTTTTAGCTGTCTGCTAATAATTAACAGCTAAAAGTTCTCATCCCATCTTCCCTCCATCCTTTGGACTGACTGGGATGCCACCATTTTTTATACAAGGTTCAAGGTGAGATAGACCTTTCCTTCCTTTTCCTGCCAAACTCTCACGTAGAAAAAAAGTCCCGTGCAACTTCCTGGTTTTTCAGCTTGGCACATCCACATTATCTTTTTGCATTTATCTTTTTTTTTTCCCCTACCTATACCCTGGCCTTTGAATTTTATAATATGCTTTGCATTTTTCTAAATGCAATTGGGGTTTTCCAGAGCTGTGCAAAGCCAGGAAATATGCATGTCATTTAAATGACTCCGGTTAACCTTTAGCCTTTAACTGGTTTCTCATAAAACTCACCTCTCTCCCAGCTATGGTTTACATTCTCCAGAGCAGTAAAACTGATGCACATCTACAGCTTTCTCTGTTCCCTGCTGGGCCCCCTTCCCTTTGCTGCCTCCAGTCTGATAAGCCATGCTTCTGGGAGTCTGAGCCCTTGAGCCAAGGGTTGTTCTGAGGAAATGTGAGTTCCAAGCAGTGTCTAGCAGAAGGTTCCAGGCTCGATTTATGCAGCCCCTGTCGCCACTTCCCAAGGTCTCCCAGGGCCCCTAGCTTCAGCGGCTTCCCTTCCTATCATGGCATCCTCTTTCTGTCATAGCACAGTAACGATAATAGATCCCATCCATTTCCCATCAGAAACACAAAATCCGGACTGCAGATGGCACACTTGACTGTAGGCGGGGACTCTGAGTGTTTCCCCACCTGCTCCCGTGCCCATCTATCCATCATTTGCTGTGTGGTGGGTGGGCACTGTGCTAGCCACCAGAAACATAAGGACAGGACACAGCCCTCCTCCCTTCAGGCATCATCTATTCAGCAGATGGGTGCAGGTCTCTTTCCTGGGGGCAGGAACTGTTGTAAGCATTTCACACAGCTTAACACATTTGACCCTCACAACCTTGCAACATAGGTCTAGCTCTTTTATTTTTGAGCCAGGGTCTCCCTGTCACCCTGGCTGGAGTGCAGTGGTGCAATCACAGCTCACTGCAGCCTCAACCACCTAGGCTCAAGCGATCCTCCCACCTCAGCCTCCCGAGTAGCTGGGACCACAGACACACACCACCACACACAGCTAATATTTTGTAAAGAAAGGATCTCCCCATGTTGCCCAGGCTGGTCTTGAGCTCCAGGGCTGAAGCCATCCTTCTGCCTCGGCCTCCCAAAGTATTGGGGTTAGAGGTGTGAGCAGTAAGTCCCGTTATTAGCCCTGTTTTATAGACTAGGAAGCTGAAGCACACCTGCCCAGTGTCAAGCTCTGCCAGTGGGTTGGGGAGCCAGGACACAGTGCAAGATCCAGACTGCAGATGGCACACTTGACTGTAGGTGGGGACTCCCAAGTGTTTTCTCACTCACTCCTGTGCCCATCCCGCCATCATTTGCTGAGTGGTGGGCACTGTGCTAGCCACCAGAAACACAAGGACAGGACACAGCCCTCCTCCCTTCAGGCATCTAACACAGTGAGGCACTTTAGCAGGCCGGTACAGGTGCTCTGCTGAAAACTGCAGGATCAATAAGAAGAATACAGAGTAGCTGGGCCCTTGCTAGGGGTGGTGGGTAAACAAGGACAAGAATTGCTTCTGGGAGTCCGAGCCTTTGAACCAAGGGTTGTTGTGAGCCAGGGCGCAGCAGGCAGACAAGCTGGGGAAAGGTCTTCCAGGCAGGGGGCCATCCACAGTGAAGACACACAGGTATGTCTGGCTCCCAGGTCAGCAGCCCGCGTTGGAACAGTGGGCAGTCCATTAGTTTCCTATGGCAGTTGCTACACATTTCTACAGAGTGACTTAAAACAACACCCATTTATTCTCTTACAGCCCTGGATGTCAGAAGTCTGCCACGGGTGTCACTGGGCTGAAGTCTGGGTGTTGATCCTTCCTGGAGGCTCTGGGAGAATCTATTTTCTTGCCTTTTCTGGATTCTACAGGCCACCTGTGCTTTGGCTCATGGCCCCTCCTTTCATCCTTAAAGCCAGCAATGGCAAGATGAGTCCTCACACTGCATCATTCTCACCTCCTCATCTGCCTCACTCTTTAACTTTCAGAACCCCTTCTGATTAGATCATGCCTGTCCTGGTAATCCAAGATAAGCTCCCCCAGCTCAGCGTCTTTGATTCAGTCATTCCTGTGAAATCCCTTTGGTAAGGTAGCATGTTCACAGGTTCCAGGTATTCAGGCGTGGGCATCTTTGGGGGCATTACTGCTCACCCCAGGTGGGATGTGGAATGGCAGCAGATGGGGCTGGAAAGGTAGGCAGGGGCTCTGCAGGGCACGCTGCAATTGAAGCAGGCAGATGAACAGGCAGGGGACAGCTACCCCTTGGTTGCTCTTCAGTTGTATGGCCCGGGCCCCACCTCCTGTCCTGTTCTTGGCAGATCCCTCTGATCTTCCAGCCCCAGTGCAGGTTGGAAGCATGCCCAGTGGGCCCCTGAGTCTCAGAAACTGCAAGCTTCTTTTGTTTGAACGAAAGAGCCCCATTTTGGTGGTACAAGTTAAAATTCTTCCCTCAGCCCCTCTCCACCCAACTCCCATCTCTAGGATGCCCCTGGTCTGTGCCCCCGGACATTCCCAGATTGCCTCCTCAGTCCTGGACACCCAGCCACATCCTGCCCTTCTTGCCTATATTCTCCATCCACTCATGCCCTTGCTGCTGGGGTGCCTCCAGGTAGGGCTCCCCCATGTAGCTTCCTTTTTGCCCTGAAATGCTCAAATGTCCTCCTCTGTGGTCGTCTGACCCCTCCCCTCCCCACCTAGTCACGAGGTACCCACTCCCCGGATTCCTCAAGCCACAGGCCGCTATCATTTCTTCCAGGACAGCAGTTCCAAGCCAGGAGGGCATAGGGGTTCTCTCCAGCCAATTTGAGCCAGGAAGAATTTTAACTAATAGCTCAAGTTGGCTTTCGAAAGAGGCGTTTCTCCAGGAAAGGATTAGAGAGCTCCAGTCATTAAATGGTCCACTGCAGAATGCCAGTCCTTGACCAAAGTAGTTGGATTTTTAAATGAAATGAAATAATATGACTTTTTGTTTTTTCAAGAAATGAGAACAAAAACAGCAAGGTGTGGTGGCGTGCACCTGTAGTCCCAGCTACATGGGAGGCTGAGGTGGGAGGATTGCTTGAGCCTGGGAGGCAGAGGTTATAGTGAGCCAAGATGGCACCACTGCCCCTCAGCCTGGGTGACAGAGCAAGACTCCGTTTCAAAAAAAAAAAAACACTGTCAACCGTGATGGAAAAACATTTGGATTCAGGCCTCAAGTGTATGTATGAGAAATGAAGTCTTGTGAAGGTTTACGCATGTCTTCCTTGATTTTGATAGCTCTTATTAAACAACAAACCCATGGTACTTTAGAAACTGTGTGTGTGCGCATGTGAGGGTGTGTGCGTGCACGGGCATGCATGCGTGTATGTGCACGTATGCACACATGGGAAATTGTGACAGCATCCTCGGTAGAAGTGCAGATCTGCTCATGGACAGTTCCTTACCCCTGCAAGGCCAGGGCCCTAGGCTCCTGGGTGGCTGCCACTTCCCCATTGACGCTGTTCCTTGCCAGAAGAGCCAGGGCCTGGTCTTTCACTTCTCTTCCTCTGTGAAGAAAGTGTTTCTCTTGAAAACGAGCCGGCCAACCCCTACTCCTGGTACTGGGTGATACCAAAGACAGGAACTCTTTTGGGTTAAAGCTTGGAGTTTTAATTCCAGCACTTTGGGAGGCCGAGGTGGGCGGATCACGAGGTCAAGAGATCGAGACCATCTTGGCCAACATGGAGAAACCCCGTCTCTACCAAAAATACAAAAAAATTAGCTGGGCATGGTGGTGCGCACCTGTAGTCCCAGCTACCTGGGAGGCTAAGGCAGGAGAGTTGCTTGAACCTGGGAGGTGGAGGTCACAGTGAGCCGAGGTTGCGCCACTGCACTGCAGCCTGGTGCCTGGTGACGGAGTGAGACTCTGTCTCAAAAAAAAAAAAAAAAAAAAAAAACTTCGGGTTACAAGTAAGACTTGATGAGGCTCACATCCCAGTGGGTTTACTGGTGAATCGGGAATGAGTGATGTGTAAAGGCAGCGGAGCAGCTGTGCATGAGGTCAGCAGCTGTTTACGGAGGCCCTGCTGTGTCCTGGGCCAGCCCAGCCCTGGGGATCCAGCTAAGTTGGCCCTCCCTCTGCTCTATACCTCTCTTCTCCTGGAAGGAAAGGAATGCTTTCTTCCTTTAAGGCCTAAGACTCACAACTGGATTGAGGTAAAAGTCCTGCCTACCCTGAATATAAAATTTTAAAACTTCCATATTTGGCAGTTCTATACCCTAGTTTTGTTTAGTTGTGTGTGGGTGTGGGGTTATATTCAGCACTAGAAATTGTGGGAGTCCAGCTGTGCATGAACAGCTTCTCTACCCAGTTGGGGAGAGCGGGAGCTCCCCATCTAGGTTTAAGGTTGCAGCTCTTCCTCCCATAGAGTTGTGGTTTACCCTCAGCCCCAGCCCCTGCAGGAAGTGACCCCTGGAGAGCCCAGACAAAGGCTCTGAGAAGTCCTGAAGACCCACAGCTGTGGCCAAGGGGGTTTGGTTAATAAGAGCTGCCCCTCCTTAGCAGCTCACCATGTGGGGCGATTACATTTTTGTGTATGTGTTTTGTGTGTTGTTGTTGTTGTTGTTTGAGACTGGGTCTTGCTCTGTTGCCCAGGCTGGAGTGCAGTGGCACAAACATGGCTCACTACAGCCTCAAACTCTTGGGCTCAAGCGTCCCTCCCACCTCAGCTTCCCAAGTAGCTGGGACTGTCGGTGCACACCACCACACATGGAGAGCTTTTTTTATTTGTCATAGAGACAGCCTTTTGTCATTTTGCCCAGGCTAGTCTTGAACTCTTGGGCTCAAGCGATCCTTCCACCTGGCCTCCCAAAGTGCTAGGATTACAGGAGGGAGCCACTGTGCCTGGCCAAGGCAGCTCATCATGTGCCAGGCACTGAGGATTTATGTGTCAGGGCCCCGTGTGGGAGGGGCCCAGGTAGCAACGGACCCCAGGGCCACTTAGCTCCAGTGCCCTCTGTCTCCACCTGAGCCTCACCTCCTCTCACTCCATCCTAGCATCACCCAACAATTTTTCTTTTCTTCCTCAGCGCAAATAATAACATCTGCTGGTTTTCCCCGTCACTGATTTGGGCTGAAGGAGCCCAGAATAAACAGGTGGCCCTGGCCCTAAACCCCAGTCCTCTCCTGAACTCGGGCAAGCCTTCCCCTCCCAGCCTCCTGCTGCCTGTGGCGCTCCCCGGTCCACTGGAAGGGCAGGGAAGCTGACCCAGGGGGACCTGTCATGGAGAGTCTGTCTCACGGGGGCGAGGGGATAGCTATGGTCTCCCCTTGCCTGTGTGTGTTCTACCCGGAATGGAAACCAGCTTTTCACCTTGTCCAGGAGGTTGGGGACCTGGGAGGGACACAGCTGTGCCTCTGCCCCAGTGACCCATTGCTGGTTTTCTCTCTACCAGCAGAGTCCAGGGCCAAGCCCTATGGGCCCCAGCAGGGCCTGTGTGACCTGGTGCTGGGCCCTCTCTCTAGTCCCACCACCCGGCTATGGGACACACCCACATTACCCCTTTCAGTCCCCTGCCTACTGAGTGTGCCCCCTTCCGCTCTGGGCCTTCATACCGGCCCATCCCTCTGTCTGGGACATTTATTCCTGCCGCCATGGTCCCCTGTGTTTGTTTGGCCAACTCCCTGACACCTTCAACTCTGCAGACAGCTCACTTCCCAGCCAAATCTTCTCTGACTGCCAGATCGCTCTGTTTTCATGGCATTTCCCACTGTGTGATTTTCTGTTTTTGTGTGGTTCTTTGGTTTGTGTGAGTACCAAGCTGCTTAGAGGCAGAAACCCCAACTCCTTTGTTCATGGTTGCATCCCAGGGCCCAAAGCGTAGCAGGTACTCAGTGAAGACAGGCCAGATGTGAATGAATGGAAATGAGAGAGTGGGTTAGGGTCCCAGCCCATAAATAAGGACATTGGCCTTGTGTTCCTAAAACAGACCGCGACTCCAGGGCCCTAGGGGAAGCCTGTAAACCTCCCGGTCTGACAGACATCTGACACACTTTGCGTGGGTCTCTTTCTCCACTGAGAAGCTGGAATAAGATCAAAACTTAATTCGAAAGCCTAGCATTAGTCTTCTGAACTTGCCGGCTCTATGAGCCATCTCCACGGTGGAGGGAGGCAATTTTAAACTGGAAAGGTCAATCGATATGTCAGAATATCTAGTAAATCATTTGTGTTCCACCTAGTGCCCCTTCCATTCCCCTGAAAAGCCTGTCCTTGTTCAGCGCCCCTTGAAGACACTTCGGAGAAAGAAGCAGCCTGGGCTGGGTGGTGATTTACCTCGAGGAAAATTAATACGGTGCCATCAATTCTGAAGGCAGAAAGGGCACATGGCCAGATGGCTGCGCGCGGGCTGGAATAACTCACAGCCCATGAGGGCCCCGAGTTTGGGGAGGCCTCTCCTTGGCCCTGGATATAAATCAGCGGCCCTTTTGCAGAGAGAGAGTCATAGTCTTTGTCAGGCCTGGGGGGAGGGAGCCAGCACCAGAAGCCCCTCTGAGCCTGTTGTCTAAAGGGTTGAAAGGCCACCCTTCTCTGCCAGCACCAAACACTGGACTCCATGTGAGTGAGGCCACGAAGCCCCCACCCGGGCCGTGGCTGCCCGCCTGCCAACCTGCTGCCCCAGCACCTCCATGGGCACTCGACCTGAAGCAAGCGTGCTTTCTCCTTCACTAACCCATCCCGTCGCCTGTTTCTTATAAGCCACAGATGTGCCCTCTGACATCCAATTAAGGCCTGTGGAGTGAAAATGGGCCTGTCACATTCTTCTCTGACAGCCAGGCTGAAAGTCCCTTCCCATGATCCTCCTGCAACCCCGGGTGGGGGCTTCGTGGCCTCACTCACATGGAGTCCAGTGTTTGGCAGCTTACTCAGCTGCTGAGCGTGTCCACCTTGTTTCCTGGTTACCTGATTAGAAGTGGCTCTGAGAATTCCTCCTTCCATATATCCCAGGTGGCCAGGGAAGTGCCCAACTCAGGAAGTGGCATCAGTCAGAATGACAGGGCAGCCTGGGCATGGCTCACAGCGTGGATGGCTCACCCAGCCTGCGCCAGGCACTGCTCCAAACCAGTCAACCCTGTGCTCTGCTCCATATTTTCCATCCCTGTCTTTGCTGATCAGAGGTACCAGAAACGGCTTCCAGCAATTGGAATTCCTGCCTCCTTCATGTGTGTTTGGAGGCCACACAGCTGTGTTCTCTCAAACTTCCACCATCCTTTACACTCAGAATATCTGTTTAGACATTCCTAACTCTGCTCAGTCATTGTTTATTTTAAAATAGTCCTAGAAATAAGCTTGCTTATTTAGTTCTCTGCCAAATACTCCATTGCATAGGATCATCGTCCCCTGCATACTGGTTCCTCAGAAGAACCGCAGAAGTGGGGACCTGCCTCATATGACCAGGCTGCATCAGTCATGTGGGAGAGCCGTCAGACAACCACTTTTTTAAAAAATAGAAACAGGGTCTTGCTATGTTGCCCAGTCTGGTCTCAAAATCTGGACCTCAAGTGTGGTCAGAATTTCACTTTTAAATTCTTGGCTTGAAGCAGAGCTTAAGAGTGGGCTGTTCCTTTGCTGTGTTTGTGGATTCATTGAATGATTCTTAGGAGCCGTTGTCAGGAAAGGGACCAGTGGCAGCCCAGCTGAAGTTCTTCCACACCAAATGCCCTCAGACAGCAGAGTGACCTTGATGGCCATCTGCAGCATTGCTGGGGAGCCTCCACAGTGGGCAACATTTCTCTGGCAAATCCATACCCACTGACCCATCCTACCTGGAGGTCCAGAGAATCTGCAGTCCGGAGACTTAGGAGCCTGTCTGGATTTTTGCTTCTATTTTATTTTATTTTATTTTGTTAGTTTTTGAGAGAGTCTTGCTCTGTTGCTCAGGCTAGACTCCAGTGGCTTGATCTTAGCTCACTGCAACCTCGGCCTCCTGGGTTCAGGTGATTCTCCTGCCTCAGCTTTGAGTTGCTGTGAGTAGGTGAGGCAGGAGAATCATGCCTGGGATTACAGGTGTGCACTACCACACCTGAGTAATTTTTGTTTGTGTGTATTTTTAGTAGGGATAGGGTTTAGCCTTGTTGGCCTTGCTGATCTTGTTTGTTGATCCGCCCTCGTCAGCCTCCCAAAGTCCTGGTATTACAGGTATGAGCCACTGCGCCCTGCCTATTTTAATTTTTTGAGATGAGGTTCACTGTATTGCCCAGGCTAGTCCTAAACTTCTGGGCTCAAGCAGCTTGCCCACTTTGGCTTCCCAAAGTGTCGGGATTATAGGTGTGAGTAACTAAGCCTGGCCAGGATTTCCCCTTTCAAGCTCCCAGCCTTCTTTCTCAGTAAAGACAGGAGGTAAGCAGTTTTCCCTCCTGTGTTTGTGTTTACCCCAGCTCACGTCATGAGCTGCTTCTATTAAAAGACACAGGAGATGGATAACTGGTGTTGAAAACAATATCATTTATTTCAAAGGGTAAAAGAGAAGTTGTATGTGGCTTTCAGTAAAAGCTCACAGGCCCATTCGGTGTCAGCCACTTGATGAAGAAGGCTTACTTTATGGTGGGTGCCCCTGGGTGTGGCCCCAGTGGCGTCTGAGAGGCAGCAGGTAGAGGCAAGAACACGCTCTGAAGGCTGCGATTCACCCCTCGGGGTGGGTGGGGCTGTGTGTCCTGGCAGCTTTCTGCACCCACTGAGTCTCAGGCCTCCCCCACCTCCGCTGGGCTGTCCTGAGGGGCCAGCACTGCACAGAGCAGGGCGCTGGCTCAGACACAAGTAGAGTTAGCAGGAAAGTGGGTCCTCCCCGGAGTCTGTCTGCCAGCTTTATAGCTAGCTCTGCTGCTTGCCAGCCAGGTGACCTCAGCATATCATTTAACCTAAGCCTCAGGTTTCCTTCATCTGAAAAACAAGGAAAATTGTCAGGAATGCTTTGAGCACGATGCCTGAACACAGCAGGCCTCCGATAGGTGTGAGCTAAGGTTCCATTAGGTGGGATGCCGATTATCTGCTAGGCTTTCTGGTAACCCACCTGCGGCCGAACTTGTTGCCTGAGCTCCCCCTCATAAGTTACCCCACTTTTCTTTGCAGGAAAGGTGTGCTTAAATAACAGGTACTCGGGAGGGGTGTTCTGACATCCTGGGGCTGCCATGGCTTTGCTTCCTCAGAAGCCTTCCCCATCGGGTGCCCTCTCTCACTGTAGGGTCTGCCTGGCCTTAGTGTGCAAGAGCCCGCTGTTCTCAATGGAAAACAAGCTCCTTAAAAACACACTTAGGGCAGGCTGGTAGCTCATGTGGGTAATTTACCCAGCACTTTGGGAGGCAGGCGGGCAGATCAATTGAGGCCAAGAGTTCAAGACCAGTCTGGGCAACATGGCAAAACCTCAGCTCTACAAAAAATACGAAAAACTGGATAGGTATGGTGGTATGCCCCTGTAGTCCCAGCTACTTGGGAGGCTGAGGTGGGAGGATTACTTGACCCCAGCAGGTCAAGACTGAAGTGAGCAAGGATCATACCAGTACACCCCAGCCTGGGTGATAGAGTAAGACCCTGTCTCAAAAAAAAAAAAAAAAAAAAAAAAAAAAAGATACACATGCTTAATTAGCCAGGTGTGGTGGTGGGAGCCTGTAGCCTCCAGACTATTCAGGAGGCTGAGGTGGGAGGATTACTTGAACCTGGGAGGCAGAGGTTGCAATGAGCCAAGATTACACCACTGCACTCCAGCCTGGGCAACAGAGCAAGGCTCTGTCTCAAAAAGAATAACAAACACACACACGCACAAACACATGCTAAACCAATCCCTGGATTTCAGAGACTTCCAGCATTTCCTTGAAAGGTTTTGCAAATCCAGATTTTAACATAATTGATTTTAGTTCCTGTCCCCAAAACTTTTCCTTCCTTCCTTCCTTCCTTCCTTCCTTCCTTCCTTCCTTCCATCCATCCATCATGGCACAATGGTAAGAGTAGGTACTCTGGAGTCTGAATCTATCAGGGTTTGAGGACTGGGTCTGTTGTCTATGAGCTGTATGAACTTGGCCAAGTTCCTGAGACTCTCTGAGCCTTGGTTTCCTCATCTATAAAACAGGGTGATCGTGATAATTAAATATACTAAAAAGCATCTAACCCGTAATAAAATCCCCAATGCATGTTTACTGTCATCATCCTCATCATCACGACTGTCCTCAGTCTAGTGGGAGACAGGCCAGGAGGCAGGCAGCTCTCCTACCCCAAGTGTCGAGGTCCCCATGGAGCAGGGAGGAGCTTGGGTAAGTACCATCCTTACCTGGGCCATCTGTCCAGACCCATCCCAGGGGTCTCCTCCTCCTGTACCCCCCACCTCCACTTCCCTGCTGGCTCCTACTGCCTTTGCACCCACCTGCTTCTCATGGTGCGTTCGGGGCATCACATAGGATGTACCTTCATCTCCTATGAGTTCAGCTAGACCTGCTCAGCACAGCACAATGAGACGGCACTTGGCTTCACCGGAGTGGCCCATCCCTGCCGTCCCTCGCAGTGAGCCTGGGCCCTTGAGTGAGGACATTTGGAGAACAAAGCTACTTTTCCTCTGCCAGTGCGGTTGCCATGGCCATACTCAGTCCTAGTGAGTATGAGTCTAGGACTCAAAAAGTGCTTCAGTGCCTCCTAAACCCCGGCTGACACTTCCTGTGGCACTCGGGCAAAGGAATAAACTGGCTTCCAGTACAGAGGCCAGGAGCACATTCTGCTGGACACTTCTGGGATTCTGTCCGGACTCAAGGAGTGGAAAGTGGGTAGTGACTGGTCACCTTTCTCTTCATATCTATGCTGCCTGGCCCTGAGGAGCCACCAAATAAATCTCTCTTAAAACAAAGGGGGTGTATTATTGAAGAAGTAAACATCAGCCAGGCTCCAAGGGTGAGGGTGGGCATAGTCACCCTGGGCACAGCACAGGGTGGAAGAAGGCAGGGCCTGTGCAAGACTGAGCAAGAGGAGGTAGAAGGCGAGCCAGAATATGAGGGTGTGGCAGTGCAGAGAAGGGGCCCTTCTGAAGGAAAGGAAAGTGGGCTGGCAGCAGTTCCAGAAAGCCCACCTCCACGGCAAAGTCAGCCAGGATGGCATAGCAAGACTGGAGATGGCCGCTGGTGGAACATGCCTCTCGTGTTCACCCAAAGTGAGAGGACAGACACAAGTCATGGTGCGTGCAGGGACGGGGCAGCCTTGGTTAGGAGGCAGGACCCACAGGCTTCCTAGCCTGTTAGGGTGGAGGGGTGACGAGGGCCTTTGGATGACAGGCAGATACCATGATGCCATTGCAGAAGCCGTGGTGGTTCATTTCTGTCTTCCTTTGTAACTGTGGCATTAGGAAGCGGGACTGAACCCATTCTTCTAAATGATGCCGTGGTCTCAACCTTTTCTCCAGGGTGCTTGCCAGTTGTACAGGGCCCCTTCCCAGCCCGTGGCTGCCCTGATGAGCCTCCTTGCTGTGTCACCTTCACGTGACCAAAGATGCAGGCTCCAGGGGCTCAGAGGGGAAACCCAAGAGTAACATGATTCAGGGGTTCCAGAGTCTTGACCCAGAAGCTCCGCGCCCGTCCTGAGCATGCTAAGCCTGATAAGTTTCCAGCTCTAAAATGTGATTGCAGTAAACTTTCTGGAGGCCAGAGCCAGCTTCATCTTCAGACACGAGGTTTGTGGGAGGAGGCGGGAGTGTTCTTGTGGCTGAATGGGCCCTCCTGGCTCCAGCTGCTGAGAGGAGAGGCAGCTGAGAGCCGCAGGAGGTCTTGCCTCTGAAGTTTGAAGCATTTGCAGGCATCTTCCCCCTTCAGCTCCCCCTTACAGCTTTTTCCAGGCCACATCAGGCAGTTCCCTTCTTAAGAACTGACCTTGTGTGTCTCTTTTTGTGTCTGAGTTCTTTAGAAAAATCTCTCTCCTTTTTTTCCTGTGGGGCCCTGCCTGCCTGCCTTGGCCCCACTGCTCAAATATGTCTTCTCTCTTTTCCCTCCTGCGTCTCCCCTGTGGTCCTAACATAGCTCAAATGTGAAAAATTAGATTTGCAGGTTGCCATGAATTTTGCGTGAATCACATTTAGATCAATGAAGTCTGTAGAATGAATCAAGAATTAGGAAGAAGTAGGGGCTATTTAAAGGGGCCGTGGGTCTTCAAGCACATAATGGAAAAAGTTTCCTACTACTGTACGATCCCCGGTAAAGCCCTTAACCTTTTGCAGCTCTGGGCTCGCTCTGGGCTCCCTCTGTACCCGAGATGCCTTTGAAGTTTCTACTTTCTTCTTAGGAGGTGTGATCAAGCAGAACCAGAATGAAAGTCACATTTTCCATGACTTGTTTCTTCTTTGAACAGTTGCTAATTTTTTTTTTAAGTGGGTAGTCTTTTAAATGACATTCTGTTTCAAATGTGTGAGCTTGGGATCTTTGATGTAAATAGCAGGAAAAAGTGGGCGGTAATGTTATGGAACATGGAAAGCCAGCCTTTTCTAGGTCTTGCTTTCAGAGCAAGAACCAGAGAGAAGAAAGGAAAGAAAGAAGAGAGGAGATGAACAAGAAAAAAGCCCGTGCAGGGGTCACAGGTGGAAAGGCCCTCATCCTAGCCTGGCACATCATGTTCTGACTCGGGGTCCAGGGCTCTCCCCACCTCCCCATTTTCACCTTGATTAGTCCTGGCAATCTGTCCCCAGGCCAGCTCTGGTCTATGTGTTGGGAATCA
This sequence comes from Sapajus apella, assembly GCF_009761245.1. NCBI lineage: Eukaryota > Metazoa > Chordata > Mammalia > Primates > Cebidae > Sapajus > Sapajus apella. The sequence continues at coordinate 3,708,186 of NW_022436991.1, read as the reverse complement.
CCACTCCAGGAACAGAGGCCAGGCAGTCAGCATAGCTGAGGGTTTGCCACCATGTTCTGAACAGTTGAATAAGACAGGAGCTGCGGCCGGGTGCGGTGGCTCACACCTGTAATCACAGCAATTTGGGAGGCCGAGGCAGGCAGATCACCTGAGGTCAGAAGTTCGAGACCAGCCTGGCCAACATGGTGAAACCCTGTCTCTACTAAAAATACAAGAATTAGACGTGTGGTGGCAGCCACCTGTAATCCCAGCTACTTGGGAGGCTGAGGCAGGAGAATCACTTGAACCTGGGAGGCAGTGGTTGCTATGGTTACTGTGAGCCAAGATCACACCACTGCACTTCAGCCTGGGTGACACAGTGAAACTCCATCTCAAAAAAAAAAAAAAAGACAGGACCTGGAAGCACGGCTGTGGCATAAGATTGGTACCAAACGAGACTTCACTTTGGAAATTAATGGACTCAGACTCCTGGGTTAAAGCAGTCCTCCCACTTCAGCCTCCCAAGTAGCTGGGAATACAGGTCCACACCATCACACCCAGCTATTACCTTTTACTGGGCAAATACCTTGTCCTTGTAAGAAAACACAACCAAGGCCAGACACCATGGCTCACATTTGTAATCCCAGTACTTTGCGAGGCTGAGGTGAGGGTTGTGGGGGATCACTTGAGCCCAGGAGTTGGAGACCAGACCGGACAACATAGCAAGACCCCATCTCTAAGAAAAAAGAAAAGAAAAGACAAAATTTATGGTGGTGGTCATCTAGTCCCAGCTGCTCTGGAGGCTGAGGCGGGAGGATTGTTTATCTAGGAGATTAAGCCTACAGTGAGCTATGATGGCATCACCACACTCCAGCCATGGTGACAGAGTGAGACCCTATCTCAAAAAGTAAAATAAAATAAAAAATAAGTAATTTCTACCCCCACCCCACCCCCTGTATCCTACTTCTCTGGATAACCACGGGCACAGTGGGTATGTTTTCTTCCAGATCTGTCTCCCAAAAAGCACACAGAGACCCACAGGAGAAATATAGACCATTGATGGTTTTCTAAATGCACTTTCTGATTATAAAAGTATTATCTATTCACTGTAGAAAATTAAGAAAAGAGAAACAAGCATTTAAAAAATACTTGTAACCATACCATAACCCAAAGAGAACCACGAGTTCATTTTACAAAAATGAGGTCACCCTGTGTGTGCTGTTTGATAACCTTCATTTTTCATTCCAGGCCTTGGGGGGTAACTTGCTCCTGTCATCACCAAGCCCTGTGTCTCATCGAGACTTTTCCAGAGGTGGTGCCTGAGGCGATTTTTGGTTGGCAAACGTAGGAATATTTTGTCTGTGTACATAATCATGTCTTCTATGAAAGATGATGCTGATTTTGCATTGATGTAAATGAAATTTTCCTTATAAATTTCAGTACACAGGGAGGGGCATAATCTCAAGAAAATATCACATAAATAATGCTGGTGGTACAACTAGGAAAAATCCTTACGATGATAAAGAAATGACTAACATTTAGCAACCACCATTTTAACAGCATTTTTTAAAAACTGTGTAACATGAACCATGGGGCCTGCCGAGATTTAGTTTCCCTGTATCTGTGAAGCTTTCCCTTTTTAAGTCCTCCCCACCACAAGTTTGAAACTCCCTGAAGCTGAATCTCTATACCCAGCCATGAGAATGGCTTAACCTGAAATGCTAGAACAAGTATAAAGGGCATGTCTAGCTGAAAGACTTCTTTACCAATTGCCAGGTTGCCCTCCAGGAAGGCTGTCCCAGTGTGAGCATTAGGTGCGTAACCAGGGGCCGTTTTCCTGATGAAAAATCACAGATGTGAGTACATGCCTGGCACCACTTATCAGTTTCCTTATCTGAAAGATTTTATCAGCTCCCTCGCCCTTGACAGGTTGCTTTCTCTCTCTGTGTTTTGGGGGCTTCTGTAAGTGCCTTTTAATATTTCCATTGTGTGTGTTAATTTTTCATTAGAATTTGATGCATCAGAAATATTTTTAAAAGGCTTAGTTCAATTAATTTCCTTCCCTGCCTTTTACTTCCTTCTTTACCTGAATCATTAATGGCAAAGAGCGCTGACACAGAACTGAGTTCAAGGCCGTTCTAATTAACTTCCAGGGATGCCATAAGCAATCTGTCAGTCCTGGGGTTGCATTACAGCCTTCGTATTTACTGGTGTTTTTTCAGTGAGCTTTCCCTGAGCGTGAGACGTCCAGCAGCTTTTTGGCCCCATTGGTTGACATGTGTTTTATGAATGGCCTGAAACATCATGCCCCAGTGTCTCAGAGTGAGATGAGAATTTTGTGCTTTGCTTTGTTTTTTAATTATCCATGGGCTGCGATCCTTGCAATATAAAAGCAGGAGCACAGCGTTATGACCACACTCCAGTAAGTTCAGCGTTGGCTCAGGGTATGACCTTGGGCAAGTTTGTCTCCTCAGCTGGCCCACAGGGGACGGGTGTAGGGAGGTCTGCCTCCCCAAATGATGCCAAAAGGCCAAGTAGTATGCAGACTTGGCTGTGTGGTAGAGTCACTTGGAGAGCTGTAAGGCTCCCAGTGCCCAGGTCACACCCCACACCAATTAAGTCAGACCATCTAGGGGCAGGAGCTGGCATCTGTGTTTTCAGCAATCCCAGGTGATCCCAAATGCAGCAGAGTTTGGGAGCCACTGCTCGAAGGATTAACTGAAACCTCTGCAGCACGTGCTAGCATGGTGGCAAGCACGGTGAGTCCTCAGTGCCCACCCCTCAACAGAAAAGTCAGCAGGTGGAGACACAGAAGTAAGATCCCGCTCCTCCCTGCCTGAGGAAGGGCTATGTGAGAATGTGTGCCTGTGCGTGCCGAGGATACAAGAAGGGACGAGACCAAGTGGCATGTGGCCTTTTCTTCTACACTGCCACCAGGTATTTGCATCCCAGGCTGTGAAATGTTGCTGCTGAGTCCCCTCCACCTTGAAAATTTGTCAGGCTCCTCAGTAAGGAAACACGGGTCCAGGCTGTGGCTTCCTAAGAGCTGAGCATGAGGGCCTTAGTGTGGCCATCTATAATGATATTTGGGATCTGACAATTCTCCAAACCACATGTCCATAGACCCTCCAGGGCCTGCACCCTGAGAACCAGCCTGGTGGGGCTGGGGTCCTGAAATCTACACTTTGTCTCAGTGCTGGGTGCCCCGGGCTGCCAATGGGCCTCCCTTCGAGGAACCCTGGATCCCTCCCAAGACACTGTGTGAGCTTCAGCCTTTCCAGCTGCCTGCACGTTCCCGCCCAAGTGCTGTGTGTGGGAGTAACTTTTCAACTTCTTCATTCAAGAGCCTTTCCCACCCCTCCACTGGGCCCAGCCCTTTGTGGGGGCCAGGACAGAGAGATGCCCAGGCGGTGAGCAAGTCAGACCGTCCTCGTACTCAGAGGCCAGGGTGGAGGGAGGCAAGTGGCCCATGAGGAATCCCTTCCAGCTATGAGACCCATAGCACCCCATGCCCATTGATCATTTCGATCATACGTACTAGCTCTGTGACATGGAGAGCGAGCTGTGTGGGAACGTCCTTTCTGTGCACTCTACAGGGAGCACGGTAGCTAAGGTGAGGCATGGGAGTTGTAACAACCGCGCTGAGTGAACCGAGAGCCAAGAGTGCATATGGCCAGAGCGCCCCATTCCTTCCAGGTCAGAGAGCTCCAAGGCCCTGGGCCAGGCTGCTTCATGCCACCCGGGTTTGCCACAGGCCATTCTCATGCAGGGCTCATCGGCAGACACAGAGTAGAGCTGTTTCCCACGGTCCCACACAGTGGGCAGAGTCTCCTCTTTCTTCCCTCCAACGCTTCGCTGTCCAACACAGTAGCCACTTGCGGGTGTCTAAATCTACATTCATGAAAATTAAATTAAGGTTAAATAAAATTAAACGTTTCTGTTCCACTGTCAAACCACATTTCACGTGCTCAGTAGTCATGTGGCTAGCAGGACAATGGAAAAATATTTAATTGTACTTAATTTTATTTAATTGAAATGCAAATAGCCACATGTGTGGTGGTCCCCTACTAGACAGCACAGGTTTAGCACATTTCCATCAACGCAGAAAGCCCTGTTGGGCAGCAGTGCTGTGTAACAGGTGTGGGTAAAATCAGGAAACAAGAAAAGCATGGGTTTGGAGTCTTTCAGAATCCCAACTCCGTCACTTTCTAGTGTGCCGCTGCACGCCATCAACCCTGCTTGGGCCCAGGCGTCTTCCCCTGGGACTGAAGGCCCAGATTTGTGTGGCTACCTCTTCATCTAGATGTGAGGACGTGGCAAAGCGAGGATGGTAACAATAGCAGAGATGTGGACCATGCACTCACTGTCTGCTTTTATTCCTCCCTGCCTGGGACCCACGTGCTGTTTTCACCCATTTACAGATGGGAAAATAGAGACCCCGGGACTACACGTGGTGTTTAAGTGCCCAGCATGTGGCAGGAAGCAGAGACATTGGGGATTGTGATTCATATACATCTAGCCAGAGTTGCCCCTGGGGGTTAGAGGCACAGCTGACCAGGTGCATAGGCTCTCCACCCCTGCCAAGTGTCTGACCACGGTGGCTCTGCCTATGCCATACTTACTTACTAGTGGACGACCTCACTAGCTCTTTTCTTACCTTTGCTTAAAAAAATTCAATCCATGGCTTCCCAGCTCTGTGAACCTGCTTCAAGCTTAAGAAGGTGTGGGAATTTCAGAGCCAATCATACTTTAGCAGGGAGGTAAGACTGCGGTGCACTCAGCAACTTGGAGTCTGTGCTTTGTTACCACCTATTATGCCCTCCTACGGTCCTGCCAGAATCTCCTGTCTTTCACCTTTCCCTTTCCCTGCTTGCTGGGGGATTTCCTCTGCCAAGAATTCAGCAAGAGCCGCTGAAGGCAGCGTTAAGCACACGGCCTGGCCACAGCGAAGTCACTGCTGCTCCTGTGCTGAGAGCTCCTGATCTCTTAGCACAGGCAGCTAAATACAGTTTATCCTTCTGGCCCAGATTTCACTAACTTAACGTGGCCCAAAGAATCTTTTTACAAGATTGGGGTTTGGTTTCAAGCACATAGAGTGACTTTGACCTGACTCACTTGGGCATTTCCTGCTTGGGGTCCTGGGAATTGACCTCCCAGAAGATGATAACATTAGCAGCACAACCTCGGGTCAGTTACTGACCCTATCAGGGTCTCAGCTTTCTCATGTGTAATGTGCAGATAATGGTACTGCCTGGGCTGCATGGTTTTGAGCGCTTAGCTCAGTGCCAGGGGCTTATTAAATATTACACTGTAACTGTTATTACTTGAAATTAGCATAGGTATATGTTTGCAAATGGGTGGAACTTTTGAAAAAAGAGTTTATTTGCAGGGTTTGCAGATTAACTTTTAAATAAAGTTTATAGCAGGTTGACTACCACCTTCCCATTGTGCTGGCACAATTTATACTAATAGATTTCTCTCAGTTACTGCTTTATTACCTGTCTGTTCAGATTGTGGCTGTACGAGCGTCAGACCTTTATTTTCACCCCTGCAGCCCTAGTACCTGTGACTGTGCTTGGCCCATAGTACATACATAGTAACTGTTTGATGAAGTAATAAATAAAGGAACAAATGTTTTGTTACCTTTTTTTTTTATATGCTTAGTAAATTCTTTCTTCATGTTACAGTTTAAGTTCCAGTCCAGATCTTAATTATAAACTTCTAATTCAGGGCCTGAGTTACATTTCAGTGAATAATCATAGACCAAAACCTTTAGTTCTGGCAGTGACCGTCCCACTGTTCCCAGTTCCCGGGCATTTGTTTATCAGCCACCCTTGCTGGTGGGTCCCTACCCTCTGCAGCCTTACCCCCACCGGCATTCACTGCCCTCTTTCTCACATCCCAGCGCCAGCAAAGGACAGCAGTTTCCCAAACTCACCGTGTTCCCTCCTGCCTCTGGCCCGTGGCACATGCCCCTTCCCTGCATGTCCTTGGTTGTCGCACCCATCACACTCTGCACGTCTCGTTCATTCATTTTTCTCCCCGCTGGGCTGTAAGCTCCTTGCAAGCAAGGACTGAGTCTTTTATCTTGTCTCTCTAACACCTTGGATGTCCAAGGTAGGTATCCTTCCTCTCCTCAAACGTCTAGTGAGCACATACTGTGTGCCTGGCTATGAGCAGTGAACAAAAATGATAAAAATCTTTGCCCTCATAGAGCTAACATTCTAGAAGGTACTTCATAAAAGTTTATTGAATGACTAACGTAAAATGAATGAATGGAGCTCCCTTTCTTATTTTGCCCTTCATGAATTTAATAGGGTAGTTCATATACAAGTTCATCTTTTTCTTTTCTTTTTTTTGAAATAGAGTCTCCCTCTATTACCCAGGCTGGAGTGCAGTGACACAATTATGGTCACTGTAGCCTTGACCTCCCTGGGCTCGGGTGATCCTCCCACCTCAGCCTCCCGAGTAGCTGGAAGCACAGATGCACACCACCACGCCCAGCTAGTTTTTGCATTTTTTAATAGGCACCGGGTCTCACCATGTTGCCCAGGCTGGTCTCAAACTCCTGGGCTCAAATGATCTGCCTGCCTTAGCCTCCACAAGTGCTGGGATTACTGGTATGAGCCACCACACCCAGTTCATTTTTAAAAGAAGAAAAAACTCAGAGGGAAAAGTAGTTGTGATTTTCCATTTTTACCATGCTGAAACGTAGTTTAAATACAGCCACCTGATTGAGTGTGTGATATCATATTGCACAGAGTTATGCTGATAAGATTGCGTTTCACTTAAATCATATGCTTTGAGAATGTTGTAAAGCAGGGAATTTGGTTTGTGAAGTATACAGCTTTTAAGTCCAAAGGTACAGCTTGCCTCCACCAGAGGTCTCCTATATTTTACTGTTAATGTTTGAAGTATACTGAATTCCCACAAGCTAATTAAAAATCAGACTGCTATGCCGGTAAGCATTCACTCTGTGAACTAATTTCTGCCAAATGGCTATAAATGTGTCCCCTGGTATGAAATTTAGACGTTCTTTCCCATCAGAAAAGAGGCATGTGGTTTAGTCCCTTCTCTTCATTTGAGTGACAGAGAAGCTGAGGTCCACCCAGAAAGGTCAGTTGCCCTGACTGAGGCTACACAGCCTCGTAAGTGGCCCCGCTGGGCATCAGACCCAGGCCCCTTCTCCTTCTCCCCACCAAACCTTGCTGGTTCTTGCTGGGTGGAGCTCAGAGAGCTGCTGTTACTCCTAGGTGCTAGGCACTTCCTAGCACTTTATAAACATTGAGTTGTCATAATAACACTGTAGGGACAGCACTGTTAATATCACCTCCATTTGCTGATGAGGTGACCAGAGGGGAGGTGGCAACAAGCTGAGGGTCCCAAACTGGTAAGGGGCAGAGCTCAATCTAACGCAGTGAGCAGCCTGGTCCTCACTGTGCCTTCACCACGAGGCTGGGCCGTCCCTGGAGGCTGAAACTCAGGGACAGACACAGAGGGAGGGCCTGTGAGATGGGCAAGCAAATGCCCCTCAGACCTTCTGGCAGAAATGAGGCGAAGGGCCTCAAACCCCAAAGGTTTGGTGGAAAATGGGAGGCTAGTGCCGGGCCCAAAAGGGTCAAATGCAAGAATCTGCTGGGGGGAGCCGGCAGTCCCCCCAGAGAGGCCTGATGGTGCCGCTCTCCGCTTCTGCTTAGTCCATTGCTGGGCTTCATTCAGGATTCAATTTAAAATGTACCCCCTCAGCTGGGTGCGGTGGCTCATGCCTGTAATCCCAACACTTTGGGAGGCCGAGGCGGGCAGATCACTTGAGGTCAGGGATTTCAGACCAGCCTGACCAACATGGTGAAACCTCGTCTCTACTGAAAATTCAAAAATTAGCCAGGCGTAGTGGCACATGCCTGTTTTCCCAGCTACTCAGGAGGCTGAGATGGGGAATCACTTGAACCTGGGAGGTGGAGGTTGCAATGAGCCAAGATTGGGCCGTTGCTTTCCATCCTGGACAACAGAGCGAGATTCCATCTCAAATAAATAAAAATAAATCACCTCCTGCAGGAAACCTTCTCTGACCCTTGGGCTGTGTCATGGCCCCTCTTCCAGGAGTCTGCATTTTCCTGCTCTTCCCCTGCCGTGGCTCTTGTCACATGGCATGTAATTGTCACTTGTTTGGGCTCTCACAATACATGGGAACCCCTGAGGGCCAAGTCTTGCTCATCTCTGTGGTCCTGTTTGCCAAGCACAGAGTCCAGCACCCCCAGAAATGTTTGAATGAAAAGCCTGAGGCAGTGATAAGTGGGGTGTACCAGTTCCGTCTATGAAGACTTTTCTTCCCCACAGCTGGCCTATATCAGGAGGAGAGTCTGGGTTGGATGTTAGCAGGAGAGAATGCCTCCTTGCTTAGAAGAACCTTGAATATAAGGTACCTTATAGAGGAAATCCAAGGGAAAGAGAAGATATAGCCCTATTGTTAAGAACCTTCCATCCAAAGGGAAGAAGGAGTGGTAGGCCCATACCACAAAGGTGGAGAATGCCAGTCTTAGACCCATTTGACCAGAAGAGCTACCTGAGGTCTGGCTAGCATCTGTGGGTACCAGGATCCCCCACAGATGTGTGAGTGGCACCCACGTATGCCTTCTCTAACAGTGTTGGTAATATAGATCGCAGAGGTGAGTTTAGTTATAAGGTACCTTATAGAGGAAATCCAAGGGAATTTTTTTTTTTTT
>NW_022436991.1:3640372-3699384 GCF_009761245.1 Sapajus apella | reverse complement strand
GAGACAAGGTCTCAATCTGTCACCCAGGCTGGAGGGCAGTGGCGCGATCTCAGCTTACTGCGACCTCTGTCTCCAGGGCTCAAGCAATCCTCCCAGCCCAGCCTTCCAAGTACCTGAGACCAAGTGCCACCATGTCTGGCTAATTTTTTTTTTTTTTTTTTAATAAAAATGTCTTCCTAGGAGACATAGAGATGGGGTCTCATTATATTGCCCAGGCTGTTTTCAAACTCTGAGCAGAAACGATCCTCCCACCTCAGCCTCCCAAAGAGGTGGGATTACAGGTGTGTGCCACCACACCCACCCTATCCCAGAGGTTTTAACACACTCTCTAGACTATGTTCTCTGGCTGGAGGACCTCACCCCCAAAGGAGGGAGAATTCCCTGGGCCAGGATCTGCTCTCTGGAATACCCCTGTATACTTTTCTGACAAGGTACCTTATAGAGGAAATCCAAGGGAAAGAGAAGATACAGCCCTCTTGTTAAGAACCTTCCATCCAAAGGAAGGAAGGAGTGGTAGGCCCATACCACAAAGATGGAGAAAAATCACAAGCCCTCTCTGTACCCCAGCTCACTTGTTCCCAATGGCATTCCTACAAAGTAGGGGAGTCCTCGTTTTTCAGGTAAGGAAACAGCCTCTGAAAGGTTACCCAGAGTAACGATGCATCTCTCTCCTTCATCCCTGTAGCCCAGTACCCAACATACGGTAGCCACCAGGCAAATCTGGGGTAGAGAGACTCTGACCACATCCTGTGGAAGGGTCTAGAGCAGAGCCACCACAGAGGGCTCCTGAACACCAGGATACCCTTGTTCCCAGGCTGCCAGGCTGCTGGGCTGCTGAGCAGCAGGGAGGAGGAGCTGGGTGAACCTTGATTCCATGTGACTTTATCTAGCTGCATAATGAAGAGCTTAGGTATTCAAATCTTTTCTTGGAAATCTCAAGTATTCCATTCGGCTGCCTCACAGAGTTAGGTAACTTTATTTACTCATGCTAAACAGGGCCATTTTCAGAGAGGAAATTATGCAATGTACTATGCAAATGTGGCATTCCGAGAGCGACTGCAGAGATAAGTGTGGTCACTGATGCATTATAAGATCAGATCGGTGCCTGTGGCAGCTGGGTGTCACTTGATAAGGGGATACGCCAGGCTGTACTTGGAACTGCTGCTCCTTTGGACTCTGTTTCTGGTAATTATGTTTTCACCAAGTTGTCAAGCTGTGAACCGCATATATTGAAGAAGGGGAACAAGGAATGAAGCTTTTGCAAGCTGCTCATTCCTACGTAGACTTCAGCAGTCATGGGTGCTGCCTCACGTGTTCTGGACACATGAGAACAAGAAGGGTAAAATTCTCATCCTTTTTTTTTCCCCAAGAAGAGAGTCTTAATATTGGACACGGGGCAAAGATGAAGACACACAACTGGTTTTCTTGGTGGCTTTGTGAAAACCAGTCACCTCATTTTACTAGACATGGCCTATGCCTTTCGCACTGAGAGAAAGGAAGTAGCTGTGGAAAACCCCACCTTTGGAAGCAGACAGAGCTGAGCCCAAAGCTAGCCCTTCCCCCAGCCTGTGGGCATCTGGGGATGAGGCACCCAGCCTCCCCAAGCCTTGAGCTCCTTGGCTGAAAATGGCACTTTCAGTTAGTTCTTGCGCCTGGGCCATGTACCAGTCACCAAGGCAACCGACCCTTCACACAGTCACTGCTCAGATAGTTGCCGAATGAGCCAGTGACACATTTATCCACCTCTGTTTGTAAAGTGAGCATTTATAGAGTTTCCTCAGTGGCCCTGGATCCCCTGGGAGACATGAAGATTCTACAGGGTTAAGAGATTCTAGAGAGAATCCTACAGAGGGCTCCATCCAAACTCTTTCTATTCAAATCTCTGCTATTCAGCTTGGGAACCAAGTGGATTTTCGCAATGATAGGATCCTGTAGTCATCACACAAAAGTGACATAAAGGAGACCGGAAAATTAATAATTAGAGTACAGGTTCTACGTACTGACCAATCACTTTGTGTCAACCCTGTTGTAATTTGCCTGAACTTCACAACCACCCTAGGAAGTCCATTGTTCCCCCAGCATTTTATTTTGAAACCTTTCAACCATACAACCAAATTGAAAGAATAGTACAGCGGACACCCTCATGCTTGTCTGCTTGTCTTACCACATATCTACTTCTCTATCCACCAAACTCTTTTGAGGGGAGGAGTTGGGGTGTCACTTTGTCATCCAGGCTAGGGTGCAGTGTTTTGATCATACCTCACTGTACCCTCAAACTCTTGGGCCCAAGCGGTCTTCCTGCTTCGGTCTCCCAAGGAGCTGGGATTACAGGTGTGAGCCACCACATCCAGCCCTTTTTTGTTTTGAGATGGGGTCTTGCTGTGTTTCCCAGGCTGGAGTGCACAGCGCTGGCCCTGTTAACAAAGCTGGAGTTTAAGGCTTAGTCGTGGTGCTATAGCCTCAAACCCCTGGTCTCAAGCAGTCCTCCTGCTTCAGCCTCATGAGTTGTGAGACTACAGCTGCTCACCACCACACCTGGCTTCTCTTCCTTTTTTTTTTTTTTTTTTTTTTTTTGAAGATACCTTTCCTTATAGGTGGGGAAGTGAATCTTTTTAAAAATTTATTTCAAAGTAAATTGCAGGCCTCAATATCCTTCTCCCTAAATACTCCACCTTGCATATCATGAAGTAGAGCTGTAAAATTATTTTATTACCCCCCCCCGCCTATAGATGAGGCAACTGAAGCGAAGTCACATGCCCAGGGTCACCACAACGAGAAGGTGACGGAGCTGCCACTCAACTCCAGGCGCTTGGCCCCAGGCCCGGCTTGGGACTGTTCCCCGGCACGGCTTCCCCTGCATTCAGACCTATGCTTGAGTGGGGAAGCGGAGCTGGAATGTGTTAGGAGAGCACAGAGTTTTCTTAACAGTGCTCTCTCGGTTGCGCTTGGTGCTGTGGGCAGAGGGGCATGGAGAGGCAGCCGAAGCCAGGACATCAGTGTAGCACCTGTAGCGAGAGGCCAAGAGATCTCAGTTCAAACCTGAAAACCAAACATTAGGTCCCAGTTTCCCCAGGTAACTGAATTTCAGCAAATACCCCACTACCTACATACCTCACTGCTGATTTCCTTTGCAAATCCTAGACACGCCACCAGTACATTTTATTCCTCTTCGGATTCTTAGAGGGTGCGGCTCATAGGCCTGGCAGTAGAAAGGTGCCAAGACCCGCTCTCCATCCAGGAAATATCACACTTCACAACTGCCCCCTTCTTGTGCTGGGAAGGAATGCTTTAGGGAGCCGCAAAGAAGACGAAGTAATTGATTGCTGCTTGCAGCAAATAACCCATCAGCTGTTGCTGGGTTGATGGAGAAATGGTTACTTAATTTTCTTCGAAGGATTGATTTGACTGTCAGGAGAAGCAGCCAGCCTAACTGAGTGTGCTGGTTCACACCCTCGGGTGGAAACAGTCTCAGCTCTTCTTTCTGCTTCAAAGTGTCCTGGATTATGAAGTCCCCACTGGAGTTAGTCAAGGCTCGGGAAGGTCCACGTGTCTTAGCACACTGTTCTCCCTCCTTCAGGTGAGCTATAGAATTTACCAGGGCCCAGTTCCTTGTCACTCCAGCTCTGTGGGCTTACACTGGAATCAGCTCTGGCCTCCTTTGCAAAGCACTCAAGTTAGCTCCCAAGGAAACGTGACTTTCTTATGCCTCAGAATGGCTGTTATTTTCAGTTTTCAGTGGATTCTGACAGAGTGGTGACGTGGGAGAGATGCATTGCACTCTCCTACTGGAATGTTGATTGGCCTCTCGGCCCACCTAGGTTTCCCATCCCCTCCACCCAGCAGTGAGCTGTGACTCACCAGGCACTTCCCAGCCCCAGTGGTGCAGTACTGGTGGCCAGGGCCCCTCCTGCAGCTGCATTCTGTCATCAGGGAGGCATGCGAGGCTTTTTCCCTCAAGTCGCCAGTGTAATTCTGTGCCACAAAGAACTTGAGGCTGATCCCCAAGTGCCCAGCAGCTTGGAAAGGCAGCCATCCTTCTGCTGGTCTGAAGTACCATGAGGGCAGGCCACTGACCAGTCTTGCTAACTGATGGATTCTAGCATCTGAAAAGAGCCCAAGGGACAGACACCTAGCATCAGTCTCTCCTATGTGCCAGGAAGAGAAACTCTCAAGGGTGGAAGAGAGACAGCGTTTCCTAAGCCAAAGAAGGACCTGGGTCTGCGCTTGAAGGGTCCAACAGATGCCCTTTGAAAGGGAGACCTTGCCAAGGGCAGTCCAGGAGCATGGAGGTGGTGTCAGGTCTTCCGCCTCCAGGGAGTTAAACCCTCGGGGCTTACCTGTTGAGAGCTCACATCATTTGACTGTCCCCTTGCCAGAACCAGCCTGCATCTCCCATCCTCAGCAGCGGGCCCAGGTGGAGGGGTACCAGGCTGTGAGGCAGACGAGGGTAGATCTTCTCTCTGGCCTCACCCAGGGGACTGGAATGCCAGGTGTAGATCAGCTTGTTCAGGAGAGTGTGAAGTTCACACGGCCATCTGGCTCCTTCCCTTCGCCATCACTCATCAGTTTGTGTCATTGGGGAAGTCACTTGGCCTGTCGCTGTTTCTGTCCACCTCATAGGATCTGGGACCATGTCAAGTGGAAACTCGGGGCTTGGCATATAAAAGCACTTTATAAAGGTTGGTCTTGGTGCCAGCAGCAGTTGTCATTGATAAAACCACTGGGAGCAGGGGCCTCGATTGAAAACTGAGCCCTGACTCTTTTTCTTTTTTTTTTTTGAGATGGAGTCTCACCCTGTCACCCAGGCTGAAGTACAGCAGTGTGATCACAACTCACTGCAACCTGGAACTCCCAGGCTCAAGAGATCCTCCCACCTCAGCCTGGGACCACAGGTGTGCGTCACCAAGCCCAGATAGTTTTTTTTGTTTGTTTGTTTTGTTTTGTTTTGTTTTTTGTGGTAGAGACGGAGCCTTGCTACGTTGCCCAGGCTGGTCTTGAACTGCTGGGCTCAAGTGATCCTCCCGCCTTGGCCTCCCAAAGTAATGGGATTACAGGTACTAGCCACCTCACCCATCCCTGATAATCTTTCAGTACATGGCTTTAGAGAACCAAAGCCTAGAACGGTGCTGCATCCCCAACTCCGGTGAAAGCCAGCAGTGCTCAGTGTTTTTGCCCTCCCTGCGCCACCCACAGGCCACTGCGATTCCCCCTCACTAATCCCTGGCACCAATGCAGACTCTGGAAGAGAAACAAGTTAGGCTGGATAGATATGTGGAGGGGCCAAGATCACAGCCCTTCACAGGTGGAGCCACGGGCCTTCCCAATCTCCTATCAGCTCTGGGCCCTGTTCTTGGAATTCCAGGGTAAGCCTACCTCTCCCTCACCGAATCAGTGTTCCCTGTTCCTCAACCCCTTCTGACCTCTGATTAACCACGCATGCTTGAAAGATGTGCTAATGTTTACTGAATTGCTAATTTAAATGCCAGCTGTGGCCTAAAACAGGCTATTGGATTTCAAAGCCTTGGAATTCTGCTGGCCTGGTGATCCCCCTGTAAGGAAAAAGTCTTCCATTCTAAATGCAGTTGGAGCCACCAATGCCAAGAATTAAATTATGGATTGGCATCCGTATTTTATTATGAAGGGATTATTTAAATACAGAAAATATCAGTCAGCCCCATTTATCGCTCAGTAATGAGCTACAGCCTGTCAGAGGGGACTGTGGGGGAAGGCTTTAGCCCAGGAGCTAAAAGAACGGTTGGTTGAGAAGTCCCTGGCCTCCAAAAGGGAGCACCAAAAGACATTAGCTTCCCTCCATCCCATCCACAAATCCCATTCAGCACCAGCCATTGCCTGACCCCCCTCCAGGGGGTATAGCAGCCAGTGATACCGATGGGAGCTCCTTGTTTTGGGGGCTTACAGTATGGACAGGGATGCTTCCACGTGGTCAAGAAAGGCAGGCACTGGGGTGGGGCTGGAGACTGGGGAAATATAGAGAGGGATTGGGGGAGGGGGAGCAGCCAGGGATGAGGGATCGGGGAGGCCTCTCTGCAGAGCCCAGGGTGCCTGTGTATCTTGAATATTCCATGACCTTACAGGAATTCTGAAAAACAGCTGAAAACCATGGTTCATTTTCTCCCTCTAAAGAGTCATTTAGTCAAGAGCCTACATTCAGAAAGCGTGACTACCCTAGGCAGAAGAGTTCTGACAAGAGTCATGGCTCCAGAAATGTCATGGCTTCCGAGCAATTTGACTTGTGCTGGGAGAACACTTTGTCCACTTCTAACAACCATAGCTTGCTTCTGTGATGCATGCTGGGCACACTCCCATGCCCCTGCCAAATACGCTGGACAGTCCTGCAGGTGGTTGAGTGCTCTTTAAGGCAGAAACCCTAAAACTCAGAGGAGGCAGGTGATCTGCCCAGGGTCACACAGCTTAATAACTGGCAGAGCTAGGCTTTCAACCCAGTCTCCACAGCAGCAAAGCCCAATCTTTTTATCAGGCCAAGTTGCCCTGATTCTGCTGTTCATGGTAACAGCATGCTTTTTTTTTTTTTTTTTTCCATGCTTTTTCCTTTTCTCCTCTCCCTTCCCAGCATCTTAAAATTCTGTTGGGAAATGGTTGTACTAGTTTTCCGGCATTCTGCTTAATACTTGCAGGACCTTCTGAGCTACCCCAAACAGCCAATCCTGAGCTGTTTCTCTAGGCCAGTCTTCTGAGATGCAGCATGTAGCTCCTTGGTGGTACTGAAAGAATTTTAGAATTTTAGATGTGCCTGGATACAGCATTAAATTAAATCACCATCACAATTATCTGTTACTGAGTAACCAATTAAATTAACTTCATGGCTTAAAACAACTATGGGAATTCATTTTGCTTGCAAATGTATAATTTGCCCAGGCTCAATGGGAGTAACTCATCTCTACTCCACATGACATCAGCTGGAGTGGTTGGACTGGGGTCTGTCTGTGGGCCTGGACCTTGGTTTCTCTCTGTGGGTGTCTCTGTGGCTGCTTGGGCTTCCTCACAACATGGCGGATAGGTTCCAAGAACATTTTTATGACTGCCTCAGAAATCACAGAGCACCACTTCCATATACTCTTTTGGTCTAGACAATCACTGAGGCCCACTCAGCTTCAAGGAGAAAGGTAGACCCCACAACTTGATGGGAGGAGAGTCAAAGTCACATTGTAAAAAGGACATGTAGGTGGGAAATATTGCTGGGGCCATCTTTGGAAAGCATAGTCCGTAAGAAAATCCACTTCTGCGCCCCTTTGGTGTGTGCTGTTACACCAAGGAGAAGGTCTCAGACTAGGACCAGTTTGTCTTAGAACCTCTATAACTCAGATTTCCCTTTTTTTATCAAAAGAGCAGGTATTAGGCTATAATTTAATAAATAGTCTTTTTTCTTTAATCAGTTTTCATGTTTACCTTAATGATTGTAAGTAATTCTGTTTTTCCATTCATGGTAATAACATGAAGTTTTCGTCTTAAATTTATTTTAATAGAATACGAATGCTTTAGAGAGAAAAATTAAGCATAAGCTCTCCTTTGCTGCTGTAAATTTACTCTTGCATGTGCAAATGAATAAGAATGTTCCTTTGAATGTTGTAGCAAAGCTTATAAACACTCTGAATGTCCTCCAGTTGGAGAGCTGTTAAATGAAGTAGAGTTAGGGAGAACCGTGGGAGAAAATGCATCTATGAAAAATCACAAGGACTGTCTTGGTGCTGATGTGCCGTCAGGAAGTGTCAAAAGCACAATGTAGGCAGTGTGAGTGATATGCCACCATTTAAGAAAGGAACGGCAGGGGAGAACATAGCCCCAAGAGTGCTTGAAAATGCACAGTGGACAGGTAACAAGAGTCTGTGCAGTGGTTCATTGGTTACCTCTGCAGAGGGCGATGGGAGACACTTACTGTCCACTGTGAAAACATTTTATGCCTTTTAAAATGGGAAACTAGGGATGTGTTATCTAGTGAAAGTGATTGATAAGTTTAGTATTTTCCAATAAAATAGAAAGGGTCAGGTGTGGTGGGATTACTCCTATAATCCCAGCACTTTGGGAGGCCAAGGCGGGAAAACCGCTTCCTACCAGGAGTTTGGGACCAGGCTGGACAACATAGCAAGATGCTATCGCTACAAAAAATAAATTAATAATACGATTACCTAGGCATGATGGCGCACCTGTAGTCCTAGCTACTTGGAAGACTAAGGCAGGAGAATCGCTTGGGTGCAGGAGTGTGAGGCTGCAGTGAACTATGATTGCACCATTGCTCTTCAGCCTGGGTAACAGTGAGACCCTGTCTCAGTCAGTACGTACGTACATACATACATACATACATACATGTAACAAGCAAATTTTCTCTCCTCCCCAAAGAAAAATAGAAGGTAGTGCCTGGGAGTAGGAGGGCCGTGTCACCTTTCTTTGGAACGAGGTTCCACTGGGAGACACGCCATACCTTCAGGGTCCTGGGGACGATGGACATCTGCCATCCTACCTTTTGCCTGTGGGGCCTTGTTCCTCCCCAGAATGGAAGCTTGATCTGCACGACGTTTCATGGTCCTTAGCCTCCCACTGGGGCCCTGAACTCCTCGAGGTGGGGGCCAAGCCTCATTCTCAGTATAGGTACTTAGCGCCTAGCACAGAGCCTAGCCCCAAGCGGGCACCAGACTGTGCACTTGCACATGTGAGCTGAGCTGGACGCCAGAGCTCCTGAACTCACAAGTGTGATGGTGAGAAGAACTTCAGCTTGGAAACATCCACAACTATGTCCCAAGGGTGCTATTAGAGAGCTCTTGGCTTTCCACCATCACCCACGTCTAAGTGATCATCCGTCATCTGCGTGATCAGGCAGAGCCGGGCTGGCCAGCAGCTTGGCCTAGTGCTGTTCTCCAACCCTGGCTGGGCCTTATAAAGACCTGAGTCCCTTTGTGTCACACTGTGGAAAGAGACTCACCTATTTGTTCAATTTTAAGTGTACAAATAACATACCTATTTTCCCTTTGGAAAATCAGAGCAGTGTGTAGAAACTAAGATCAGCCTGGAATCCCAGCACTTCGGGAGGCTGATGGGGGAACGTCCTTTGAGCCCCGGAGATCCAGACCAGCCTGGGCAACATGGCACAATCCCATCTCTACAAAAAATAAAATATTAACTCGGTATGGCTGGTGCATGCCTTTAGCCCCAGTAACTTGGGAGGCTGTGGTAAGAGGATCACTTGAGCCTGGGAGGCTGAGGCTGCAGTAAGCCACGATCGCACCGTTCTACTCCAACCTGGGTAACAGAGGGAGACCCTGTCTCAAAGGAAAAAAAAAAAAAAAAACAAAGAAAAACAAACAAAAATCACCTTGGTGCTTCATTTTCTAATCATCAGTATGTTCTTGAGACTTAGCTCTTGTGAACTCTCTGGAGAGCGAATTCATCCCATGTCATTGCCCCTTGGTTTTACACAGAATAAGTAAACACATTTTAGTAAGACTTTCCCTTCTTGCTGGACATTTGAGTCTTCACAGTCTCTTGGTCCACGCATGTGAGTGTTTTTCTTGGGAACATATCAATTTCTAGGTCATAGAATGTGAAAGTTTCAGTTTTAATAAATAATGCTAATTTGCCCTTCAAAATGACTATGCTAATTTATTCTCCCACTGGCAGATTTTGAGAAATGCCAATTTCTCTGCACATCCTCATAACACCTGATGTTATCACACATTTTTATTCTTGCCAATCCTATGGGCAAAAGATGATATTTTCTTTGGATTTGCTTCCTGATTTCCTGCGAGGATGGACATGTGTGTGTGTTTATTGGCAGTCCCCATTCCTGGCTGCCCCCTTCCCCTCATCTGTAAGTGGCCTATGCAAATCCTTCACATTTACTATGGTATCTTTTGCCTCTTAAATCATACAGATAATTGAACTGATCATTGTCTTCTGGTAATTTTCTTAATAGAATCCTGAGCCCTACTCCTTTAGAATTGGAAGTTCAGTGGGCAGTGAGATCTGGGGATGGTGGATAGATGACCAGGAAGCCTCATGTCACCTGTCACCTGCACTGGCCTCTGCTTGCTATGGCCACTCCTGAGTGTCAGTCAGGGAGGCTGCTACATGCCATGACAGAGCCGCCTGCCACCAAGTCCTTCCCACAATACCTTAGCACTCAGCATATTCCTACTGGCTCCCAAATGCACACATGAAGGCGGCAGGCAGAGGCCTTGGAGGGTGGGCCGAGTGGATTCCTCCTCAACCCAAGACCCCATGGCAATCCCAAGGTGACCAGCCTGTGTCTCCTAGGGTTCCACAGCCAGTGTGTGGAGCAGCCGAGGGCTGGGGGCAGGGTACAAGAGTTCCCTAAAACGATACCTGATGGGCCCACAAAGGAGTCACCCCAAAGCAGCATTTCCTTGGTCTCCCTTGCGGATGGCATTCGCTTGTAATCCGTAGAAGCCACTTCATTTCTCCTTAACTGCCCCACAGCCTCTGAAAAGCGAGAGGCTCCCTCCCTGGGATCCTTCCTGTCTCACTGGTGCGGCCGCATTTTACTTTTCTTAAGAAATCTCTCACTGTGTTCTCACAGGGCTTTGATGTCTCAGTTACATTTCTGAAAGCTGTTCCGTTCTGGGGTTTTATCCTTCCTTTTTTGTTCTTCGTGGTGGAGGTGGCAGGTCCGTCTTCCGCCGAAGCCCCTCAGGCGGGCTCTATGAGGGAGTCGCACTGCCTGGAACAAAGCACACTGACGCTGACACGTGTGACTGTGTCCACTTTCCCAGATCAGACTCTCAGATGAACTTCTTTTGTGAATGTGAAAACAGAAGGTAGTCAAGTTGTCCTGTGTTGAGCGGGAAAAGGGAAAGGAGAGGAGGGGGAAGGAGGACAGAAAGAGAAAGAAAGGAAAGAATGTGTTTATTGTTTTTGTTCTATTTTTAAAGAGTATTATTTTAAAAATTCACATTGAGGAGATGTTTTAAGTTTTGTTTATTTGTTTTGAAACAGGGCTCACTCTGTCACCCAGACTGGAGTGCAGTGTTGTGATCATGGCTCACTATGGCCTCAACCTCCCTGGGCTCAAGTGATCCTCCCACCTCAGCCTCCTGAGTACCTGGGACTATAGGCACATACCACTATACCTAGCTAATTTTTCTACTTTTAGTAGAGATGGGGTTTGCCTTGTGGCACAGGCTGATCTGAAACTCCTGGGCTCAAGTGACCCACCCATCTCGACCTTCAGAAGTGCTGGGATTACCCACCACAAAGAAAATGTTTATGAGAATGAATATGATGACTTCCATTTTTGAAAATATGGAAGACTAGTCACCTAGAGGATCATCCAGTATGAAACTAAAACTTCAGCATAAGATAAACGTGTTATTGTAAATTTTATGTTAATATTACACGTTTTATAATATATTAAAACATACATATTTTATTTTAAATTTTTTTAGAGAAAGATTCTCACTATGTTGTCCTGGATGAACTCTTGGGCTCAAGTAATCCTCCCACCTCGACTTCCCACAGTGCTAGATTACAGATGTGAGCCACCGTGTCAAGCCCTAAAATATATATTTTAAAAAAATTTTCAAATACCTGGATGGACTGATGGGAATGGAAAGAAGATTCTTGCTGTAGATAATAAGAAAATACAAATGGACCAGACATTATAGCTCATACCTATAATCCCAGCACTTTGGGAGGCCAAGGCAGGCAGATCACTTGAGGCCAGGAGTTCGAGACCAGCCTGGCCAACATGGTGCAACCCTGTCTCTACTAAAAATGAAAAAATTAGCCAGGCGTGGTGGCGCGTGCCTATAATCCTAGCTACTAGGGAAGCTGAGTTAGGAGAATCACTTGAACCCAGGAGGCACAGGTTGCAGTCAGCTGAGATCGCGCCACTGCATTCCAGTATGGGCAACCGAGTGAGACTCCGTCTCAAAAAAAAAAAAAAAGGTAAAATACAAAGTGCCAGATTTACTCTGAGGGTACCTGGCTGACCTTCGGGGTTGTATGCTAGAGAGAATAGAGGGAAACTTGAGTCCTGTAAAGACCGAGGGGACCAGCTGGCCAATATCCACATGATACCAGAATCTCAGACAGGTTACACTGTCAGAGGATTGAACTGAGACATACCTTAGGCGTACCTTGCTGGGGGTTGCCCGAGAAAGGCAAGATTTACCTACGCTTTTCGATCAGGATGAAAACTAAAAAGGTAGCAGGGAGAAATCCTTGGAGAATGCATAAGCCCAAGTTTGTTATCGTGTGTTTTGGCCAGAATTGATACCATCTGTCTTACCTTTCTCCCCCCAGAATAAAGTTGAGCCAAATATCTGGTTAAAGTGTTCCCAGCAGAACTTACTAGGGTGATGGAAGTATTCCACAACTGGGATGTAGTCATGCATAGCTGTAAATGGTACTAAAACTCAGCACTATCCAAAATAGCAAACTCATGGAGTCACCCCAGGTGCCCATCAGTGGTGGACTGGATGAAGAAAATGTAGTACATATACACCATGGAATACCACACAGCCATAAAGAAGAACAAACTCGTGTCCTTGGCAGGGAACATAGATGCAGCTGGCAGCATAAGCAAATTAATGCAGGAGGAGAAAACCAAACACACGTGTTCTCACTTATAAGTAAGAGCTAAACATTGGATACTCATGGACATAAAGGTGGAGGTGATAGACACTGGGACTGCTGAAGGCAGGGGGATGGCGAGGGTTGAATAACTACTGGATACTATGCTCAAGAAAAGAAAAAATTACTAAAACTCAAACTGTATACTTAAAATAGGTGACTTTATGGTATATAAATTATACTTTAATAAAACTGTGAAGAAACAGCAAAATGTGTCACCTACCCTCTACTTATCAGAGACTTCTGTTCATGTTTTGGCACATTTTCTCTGTACTGGTATTTCTTTGTAGGGAGACTTTTTTCTAAACCTGTCAAACTCATGGTAATAACATTTTTATCCTCTTTCATTGAAAATTATAATGTTTTCCACAGTCATTGCAGTTACTTGTAAAATGATTTTTAACTCGGGCTTATTCTGTGTGTTTCAAAAGTATGTCTTGAATACTTTCTCATTTTAAAGAAATCTTCAACAGTAGAGCGGGACATAGAACATAAATGAAAGTTCTCTCCTTAATGCTTCTCCCTCACACACATCCCAACCCCAATTCTCACTTCGCACCTCATGGGTAATCACTGTCCACAGTTTGGTTGAACAATTTTTAACTGGACGTATAATTTTGCATCTGGTGGGAAAAAAAATTATACTCAAATAGTTCTCCTGTTTGAGGACATTTAGGTTGTTTCCAGACTGAGTGCTCTCATTTAAAACCTAAGTGGCAGAGGGTGACATACACCAATAGACCTTAGATTTAATGGTCCTGTGTTACTGTGGTGATTTCCAAGTCAAGGATAGGCATTAAATTAGATATTGAATTTGGGGATAGCTTTTTTTCTTTTCTTTCTTTTTTTTTTCTTTTTTTTTTTTTTTTTGCTAAAACAGGGTCTCACTGTGTTACCTAGAGTGCAGTGGTACAATCATGGCTCACTGCAATCTCTACCTCTTGGGCTCAAGTGATCCTCCCACATAAGCCTCCCAAGTATCTGAGAGGCTTATTTTTTTCTGCTTTTTGTAGAGAGAGGATCTCACTATGTTGCCCAGGCTGGTCTTGAACTCCTGGGTTCAAGCAGTCCTCCCACCTTGGCCTCCCAAAGTGTTGGGATTATAGGCACAACCTACCGCACCCAGCTGGGGACAGTTTTCAAGTAAGAGAAGGAACCTAGCATATGCAGAGGACACCTGTGCATAAGACCCATGCTTTTCCTGCCTTTTCTCATTTAACGCACCAGCCAGTTCAAGATAAGGGATGTGATTCTCATTTTACAAATGGGAAAACTGGTTCTGAAGGGCCAAGTGCCATGCACATGCAATGCACATCCACATGCAACATCCAGTGCAGGACTTGGCTCTAAATTGTCACACCCTGAGTTGAGGGCTTGGCGATTCTGTAACAGGTCAGGGGACTCTTGCTTTACTGTCTTTACTTAATTCGGTGAACTTGGTTTAAACATCACAACTGTAAACCGCTATTAGTCTATACAGAAGCACTGAAATGTTACTGAGGTTCTTGGTTTAAGTAAGTTCCATTTGTCTGTTTTTGGCTTTGTTGCGTGTGCTTTTGAGGTCTTAGTCAGTCGTGCATTCTTTGCATAGACCAATGTCCAGAAAAGTTTTCGTAGGATTTTCTTCTAGAATTTTTACAGTTCTGGGCCATACATTTAAGTCTTTAATCCATCTTGAGTTGATTTTTGTATACAGTGAGAGATAGGAGTCCAGTTTCACTCTTCTGCATGTGACTGTCCAATTTTCCCAGCACCATTTATTGAAAATGGTATTCTTTCCCATGTCTGTTCTTATCAGTTTTGTTGAAGATCACTTAACTGGAAATATGTGGCTCTATTTCGGGTTCTCTATTCTGTTCCATTGGTCTGTGTGTCTTTGTTTTTGCTGTTTTTTGAGACAGGGTCTCATTCTGTCACCCAGGCTGAAGTGCTGTGGGGCGATCTTGGCTCACTGCAACTTCTGCCTCTCAGGTTCAAGTGATTCTTCATCTCAGCCTCCCGAGTAGCTGGGGCTACAGGCACACGCCACCATGCTCAGCTAATTTTTATATTTTTTGATAGAGATAGTATTTTACCATGTTGGCCAAGCTGGTCTTCTACCTCCTGACCTCAAGTGATCTTCCCGCCTCAGCCTCCCAAAGTGCTGGGATTATAGGCATGCGCCACAGTGCCCAGCCTTTGTGTCTATTTTTATACCAGTACCATGCTGTTTTGGTTACTACAGCCTTGTAATTTGAAGTCGGTTAGTATGATGCCTCCAGCTTTGCTCTTGTTTGCTTGTTTTGAGACAGGGTCTCTGTCACCCAGGCTAGAGTGCAGTGGCATGATCACAGCTCATGGCAGCCTTGAACCTCGCTGGGCTCAAGCCATCCTCCCAGCTGAGCCTCTTGAGTAGCTTAGACTGCAGGTGTGCGCCACTACACTCAGCTGAGTTTTTGTATCTTTTGTAGAGACGGGGTTTTGTCATGTTGCCCAGGCTAGTCTCCAACTCCTCAGCTCAAGCAACCCTCCCACCTCGGCCTCCCAAAGTGCTGGAATTACAGGTGTGAGCCATTAAACCTGGCCTAGCTTTGTTCTTTTTGCTCAGGTTTGCTTTGGCTACCTAGGTTCTTTTTTGGCACCATATGAATTTTAGGATTTTTTTTCTAATACAGTGAAAAATGATTTTTTTGCTAGGAATTGCATAGAATCTGTAGATTGCCTTGGATAGTATGGTTGCTTTAACAATATTATTTCTTCTGATCCATGAGCGTTGGATGGTTCTCCATTTGTTTGCGTCATCTTCAGTTTCTTCCTTGGGCTGTTGTTGTTTTGTTTTGTTTTGAGACAGAGTTTTGCTCTTGTTGCCCAGGCTGGAGTACAGAGGCATGATCTCAGCTCACTGCAACCTGCGCCTCCCAGGTTCAGGCAATTCTCCTGTTTCAGCCTCCCGAGTAGGTGGGATTATAGGCGCGTGCCACCACACCCAGCTAATTTTTTGTATTTTCGGTAAAGACGGGGTTTCATCATGTTGGCCAGTCTGGTCTCGAACTCCTGACCTCAGGTGATCCACCTGCCTTGGTGAGATTACAAAGTGCTGAGATTACAGGCGTGAGCCACCACATCCAGCCATGCTAGTTGTTTTTAAGCTACAGTTTGAGCACCTAACATGCAGTACACATTGGACAGGTGATTTATGTACATTAGTCCTGACTAGTAGCAGTTTGGGGGAGTGGGCTTTATCTTTATTATCCAGATGAGGGATCTTGAGGTCCAGAGAGGCAAAGAAACTTTCCCGGCGTAACTGTCAGAGAAGAGACTCAGACCTAGGTCTGTGTGACTCTAGGCCTGGGCTGTGACCACTGAGCTCTGCTCCTGGTGGAATGAGAGTCAGCTGTGGTGTCTCCATCAGCCTGGGCAGCCAGACTGTGCCTCATCCTCTTCCCACCTTCTTCCTCCCAGATAACAGCGACTTGATTGCGTGCACAGTGATCACTAAGGATGGTGGCATGGTCCAGCGATTCCTGGCTGTGGATATTTACCAGATGAGCTTGGTGGAGCCTGATGTGTCCAGACTTGGCTGGGGAGTGGTCAAGTTTGCAGGCCTTCTGCAGGTAAGATGGCCAGGAGCTCTGGAATCTCTTCTCAGTTGGACACACACACACACACACACACACACATTCTCTCTCTCTCTCTCTCTCTCTCTCTCTCTCTCTCTCTCTCTATCATCTTTATCATTAATTCCTAGTGATATATGAGGTATATGTGAACACATTGTCACCAAAAAAAAGCTAAAATATCACACATATGCACAGATGAAAGTAAAGTCCTCTTTGACCAAAACCCTCAATTCTTACACCTCCCCTCCACAACAGATAATCTTTATTGTCAGTGTGACCTTTCCAGATCTGTTTTTCTGCCAAATGCATATATAAATGTAACTATGTGTACTATTTTTTAAAATGAGATGCATATACTTGAGAGTGTATATGTGTGTTTTTTATGATGCCACTTTGAATGTGTTCTAAACTTTGCTTTTTTCATTTAATATCATCAGTAGTATGTCTTGGAGAGCCAGCCGCATTCATACACACAGACATCCTGGTATTCTTTTTCACTGCAGTGCGACTATAACAAGCCATGTTTATTTAGCCCATGCCCTGTCAGCTATTTCCAGTTGTCTGCCTTTCCTGAAGGTACTGCCACGAACGGAATCACTCTTACTTCTTTAGGCACTTGGGTGAGATTTCCCTAGGCTGATACCAAGAAGCTGAGGTGTACTAACTTTAAGTGTTAATAGACACTGCCAAATACCACTCTGAAATGATGGTTGCCACTAGTATTTTTGAGAATTCCCTTCTGCTTAGCGTCACTCCAGCAGAGCTAGGCTCTGACTTGCCAGGCACCAAATTGGGGCTTGGGTTTTGGGGTTTTTTTGTTTTTAATGTTTGCCGCTGTGGGCTGGGAGTGATGACTCCTGTCTATAGTCCCAACACTGGGAGGCCGAGGCAGGCAGATCACTTGAGGTCAGGAGTTCGACACCAGCCTGGCTAACATGGTGAAACCCCTTCTCTACTAAAAATACAAAAATTAACCAGGCTTGGTGGCAGGAGCCTGTAACCCCAGCTACTCAGGAGGCTGAGGCATGAGAATCTCTTGAACTCGGGAGGCAAAGGTTGCAGTGAGCTGAGATCGCACCACTGCACTCCAGCCTGGGCAGCAGAGTGAGTCTCAAAAAAAAAACCAAAGTTCGTCCATGTGATGGATGACTAGTGTCAGCTCATTGGGTGCATAAAGCAAAGAATCAGAAGAGGTGAAAGCAGCCCCCCAGGTCTCCCCTCTGCCATACCCCTTGTCCCTGGATGTCCAGCTGACACTTCAGGCTTGAGCTTTGCCCTGCTTCAAGGCAGTCCGTTTCTTTGCCAGCCAGCCCTGGTTTCTGGAAGGGCCTTACCGAGGCCCCCAACCTCTGCCTCGCCACAGCCTGACCTGCTGTCTGTGTCCCGCTCTCTGCAAGAGCCACCCACGTACTTGAAGCTGCTGTTACAGCCTCTTCCCCAACCTCCTCCTCTTCAGAATCCTTCTGTTGTAAAAGTGTCTTTTACAAAGTGTGATGTGAGAAACAACTATAGAAAAACCCTTCGTTTAAAAAAAGCACTCCATGTAAGACATTGTCCATTAAGTGACTTACGCTTATCTATCTAGGCTTTATCTCGGCTTATGATTAATTCTCTTTAGAATTTAGCGTCAGGAAAGTGTTTTCCTCCCCTGAAGAATTAATACACGTCTTCCATCAGACAATGAAAGCCACATAAACCTTTTTTTTTTTTTTGGCCATCTTCCAATAGCTACTATTTGTCAGCTCTTTACCATGTCCCCTGCTTTAAATGCAGAATACCTCATCCAATCCTTACTGCCGAGTTTTGATGGGGTGTTATCTCCAGAGAGCCCGTGCCAAATGTAATGCCTGAGAACCACAACCATCTTCCTCTGTGAGCCTTTTCCAACATTGTCCCCACCTCTTTTAACATTTCTGACTTTTGTGTTCATCCCCTCTCAGGCTTTTATATCAGATCACCTCAAACCTTGATGGGAGCAGATTCTCTATGAAGAATCCATTCTGAGGTTTTAGATTGGGTTTGTCTTTGTTATATATTGCTGCATGTTCATTACTTCTTCACCTTTGAAACACAGCTTCCTTCACATCTCTGCTTAATGGCTTTCCCTATCCCTTTCTCTTTTTTCTTTTCATTTTTTTTTTTTTTTTTTGAGACAGAGTCTCACTTTGTCACCCAGGCTGGAGTACAATGGCACAATCTCAGCTCACTGCAACCTCCGCCTCCCAGGTTCAAGCAATTCTCCTGCCTTACTCTCCCAAGTAGCTGGGGTTACAGGCACACGCCACCATGCCTGTTTCTATTTTTAGTAGAGATGGGGTTTTACCAGTTGACCAGGCTGGTCTTGAACTCCTGGCCTCAAGTGATCCACCCGCCTCGGCCTCCCAAAGTGCTGGAGTTACAGTAGTGAGCCACCACGCCCAGCCCTGTCCCTTTCTCAGGATTAGCTTTTCTCTTTTGGGACCAGAAATTTCTCAAAGATGTGCAAATGGCTGCCAATGATGTCCCATTCTTAGAAGAAATAAGGGAGAAATTGATGAGTAGATGAGTGATTATAGCTAAGATTATGCCAAATGGTGATAGGAATTTTGGTTCATTATTTCTGACTCCTCAGAAGTAAGAGCTTGCCTGTTGTGTTACTTGTAGCCTTTTGAAGAAGCTTATGGTACCCTCCTATTCATGGGCTGACCCAAGTCCTCATGGAAACAGGCACCACCCACCACCACTCACATCCTCTCCTTTGGGGCACTCCGTGCCTCCCACACTGTCTTCTCCCACTGGGCCTGGTCTGCCTTGTGCCCATCCTTGACTCTGTTGGACTTGGGAGGCTGATTATCTTAGATCAAAAGCAGAGTTGGATTTGGAGACCTCTTTCTAGATGTCACATGATGCCACAGCTTCTAGCCACCCTCCTCCCAAACCCAACAAACCCCTTTCTTTTGCTTCTCACTTTGCAGGACATGCAAGTGACTGGAGTGGAGGATGACAGCCGTGCACTGAACATCACCATCCACAAGCCTGCATCCAGCCCCCATTCCAAACCCTTCCCCATCCTCCAGGCCACCTTCATCTTCTCTGACCATATCCGCTGCATCATCGCCAAGCAGCGCCTGGCCAAAGGCCGCATCCAGGCGAGGCGCATGAAGATGCAGAGGATAGCTGGTGAGTGGCCAGGCCCTGGTGGAGTGTCCTCTGGGCACTTGGTGGGGCAGGGATGTTCGTGGTTCTCACACTGACCTTGAGAACCCCCATAGCATAGAAGAAGACACCCATGATTCAGAAATTGTTTTATGTGAATACGAGGAATGTCCCATTTCCTGGGTGTTTGGTTTCTGGTGAATTTCTAGGGCTTCATGGAAGAGAAGGGGAGCCCTCCCTAGCAGCAGGAGGCCAGAAACAAGTAGACGTCACTGTGGGACCACTCTTCTCAGCCCTTCACACTGAAATTCTCAAGCTTATGTTAACAAAGTGCTTTGACATTGCTCTACC
Organism: Sapajus apella; assembly: GCF_009761245.1. Lineage (NCBI taxonomy): Eukaryota > Metazoa > Chordata > Mammalia > Primates > Cebidae > Sapajus > Sapajus apella. The sequence goes on along the minus strand of NW_022436991.1, from coordinate 3,679,675 downwards.
ACCTTCAGTCCTTGAAACAAGTCTGGAGATCTGTAGGGACTGCTCTGCCCATTTTACGGAGAAGGAAACTGAGGCTCAGGGACTTGCCCAAAGTCAGCAGACAGAACCCACAGGCGGAACTTCCTACTCCCGCTTCCCAGTTCTTAAAAGAGGTAGCCCTGCTTGGTGAAAGGCTGGAACCCTTGGAAGGAAGTCATTTTACATTTCATGGGGATTGCGGTGAATTTCTGAGGAAGTCTAACACTACCCAGTGTCAGGAAGGCCAAGATTTCTTAGAAACAAAGATGAGGGAGATGCATGCATTGGGCAGGAAGGCAAGGCTTTCTCCTCGGCTTTGCGGGGAAGGCATTCTGTCAACTCCTAAAACTATAAAGTCTTTCTCAAGATACCCAGTGCCATTCAGTTCAGACACCAGTGATCATCGGGGTGGCTTCTGAGAGGACTTTAGGCCTACCTGGGGATGTGGGGTGCTTTCTCAAGGGATAACTTAAAATAAGCCCGTGGCCAGGCATGGTGTTTCATGCCTGTATGTCAGCACGTTAGGATGCCAGGGCAGGTGACTCACCTGCACTCAGGAGTTTGAGACCCGCCTGGGAAACATGGCAAGACCTCGTCTCTACAAAAAATACAAAAATGAGCCAGGTGTGGTGGCACATGCCTGAAGTTCCAGCTATTTTGGAAGCTAAGGCAGGAGGATCTCTTGAGCCTGGGAGGTGGTGGTTGCAGTGAGCCATGATTGCACCACTGCACTCCAGCCGAGGTGATAGAGTGAGACCCTGTATCAAATAAAAAATAATAATCCCGCGGAGGGCCGGTTACAGATGCGGTGATTTACTGTGCTGATTTGCACAGGCCCGCATCCCACATCGTCATCCCCATCTCATTTCTCACTTAGCTGAAACTTGGCCTACGAAATCATTACTGAAGCATTTTGTAATGTGCAAAGTGACTTAAATCATTCAGCCCTTTCTTTTAAGATTTATTTTCAGAGAGATTTTTTTTTTCATGTAAAACAATTTCTCACAGCTGGCATGAAGGCCAAATATTTCATCTGAAAATTGAGAATTATGCTATAAAGTGGATGTTAGAACTAAAGCCTTGGGCATTTCTTAAATTGATTTTAAAAAGCCCCCCGAATGGATATATTGGGAGATTTGTTTATGGAAGGGAGGATAACGGCTGAGGCAGATAAACACCCACTCAGAGTTATACACGTACATGCACATACACGTTTTCACGTGCTGCTCCGCATGTGCAGATATACGTACACACATATGTGTGTGAACTCTCTGGGCAAAGTTGGCTCCACTCGCTTGGGGTCTGAAACGACTTCGTCAGGGTCCTTTACGCATGGAAGTTGAGAATCCAAAGTGGAAATGGACCCAGCATCCATTCTACTTGAGGAGCCCGGGCTCGAACGCCCTTCTCCTTGGTCACCACCTGAAGGCCTGAAGCTCTCACTTGGCATTTGCTGTGCCTTGAGCCTCAGTGGAATCTTTGATGTTGCGCTGGACTCCCCAGCTCAAGGCTGCCTGCCACCTGCTTGGCGTCTCCCAAGTGATGTGCGTAGCAGGGCCACAGCCACTACAATGTCCCCCCCCCGAAATTCTCACCACCCGCTCTGTCCCACATGTTGAGAATAAACCATGCTGTTGTTTGACTGTAGCCCTCCTGGACCTCCCAATCCAGCCCACCACTGAAGTCCTGGGGTTTGGACTCGGCTCCTCCAGCTCCACTCAGCACCTGCCTTTCCGCTTCTACGACCAGGGGCGCCGGGGCAGCAGTGACCCCACCGTGCAGCGCTCCGTGTTTGCATCTGTGGACAAGGTGCCAGGTGAGCCAGCCCCCCACCCTGCGCCGCAACTCGTTCGTCATGGTGGGCATTCGGGCGTTCAAGGCTTTTCTCTCGATGGAGCCTGTGCGAACGGCCCTTCCTCTCTCAGAAGCCCTGTCAGCTAGCAGCACCAGCTTCTTAGAATTTATCAAAGCTCAGCTCGAGATGAAACACAGCCCCAAAAATAAATTTTGGCTTTCCCTTTGGTGTTTGGTTTGGTTTTCCAGAGATTTTTTTGGGTATGTGGAAGAACTTCTCAGAATTGACTAAGAAGTTTCTTGGAAATTTCTTGGAAACATTTAAATGATTAGTGATGAGATTGTGGGAGAGTAATTTCCTTCTCCATGTAAGATGACTAGAAAGAGATAGTGAGTTTGGTTCCTGTTACAACCCCCTGAAGAAGTGAGACTTCAGAAGAAGGCCTGCTCCCAGGAGGCTAGCTGTCCACCCCTTCCATGTGAGGGCACCTCCTCCCTCTTTCCCCAAAGCTCATCTCTAACCCTCCTCCTCCCCGCTTTCCAAAACAGAAACTTGAACGGAAAGTTCATTACTGATTTGTCAGAGTGGAAAGGATCACTTCTCCAAAAGACCGAGTTCTCCCCTTCTTATTCTGACATATCTGCTTTAAGTCAATCTCTGTGCACCCCCATCCATGGGAAGAGAACCTTTCTTTTGACTGCAGAACTTGAGAACACTGGCCAAGCTCTCCCTCACAATGTAGCCCCTCCCTGTGTAGGGCTTCAAACTTAAGTTGCAAGTGTTGTGAAATGTTTTCAAAAGCAGTTACTGATTTAAGAGCAGTATGCAGCCATCTGAACCTGCCCGGAATCTGAGTCCTGGTTCCCCCAAGTGATTTATTTTAGTTTCATTATTTGATTGAACAAATTCATTTTTTATATGTATATGCTGTAGGCATATGATTTTTTTAAATCCAGGTAGGACATGATCAAGTGAAAAGTAAGTCTACTTTGCTTCAGAAGTAACTGTTGTTAACAATTTCTGGCCTGCCTTTCCAGAGGTAGTTCTTTGTACATCATGCATATGTTTGTTTGTTTGTTACACATGGGGTATATACCATATGTCTGATGCTGCACCTGGCCTCTTCTTCCGTAATGGAAAGTGTTACACATTAACACGTATAAATCAACCTAATTCTTTTTAACTGTTATATGGTATTTAGTCATCTGGGTGGGCAAAAAAATCTTTTTTGCTGTTTGGTATTTGGGTGATTTCCAGTGTCTTGCTCTCACAGTGAGCATCCTCAGGGTGTCTTTGTGTAATTGCGCAAATCTGGCATGTCTGTGTGATAAATTCCTAGCAGTGAATTTGCCAAAGGGGAAGGTTTTTAATCTTGGTATACGAATTCCCAACATGAACTCTAGAAAACAGTACACCAATTCACTTTGCCACCCATAGCTTGTGACTGATTTCTTTCTTAAAACCAGTCTTAGGTCTGGGCATGGTGGCTCATGCCTGTAATCCCATCACTTCGGGAGGCTAAGGTAGGTAGGTTGCTTGAGCCCAGGAGTTCCAGAGCAGCCTGGGCAACATAGTGAGACCTTGTCTCTAGTATTCTTGCCGGATGTGGTGGGGCGCACCTTTGGTCTCAGCTATACTCTCGAGGCTGAGGTGGGAGGGTCACTTGAGCCCAGGAGGTTGAGGCTGCAGTGAGCTGTGATTGTACCACTGTACTCCAGCCTGGGCAACAGAGTGAGACCCTGTCTCCGAAAGAAAAGAAAACTATGTTAGGCTGAGAGACTGATTGTGGCACCACCTCTGTTTTTAGCTATGAAGTGTGAGATGCCTGTCTCAGGGTCTGGAGGATTCTTTGTGTAAAAATTCTACAGGTTGCTTCATGCTCTGTAGCCATGATTGCTAAGTAAATATAAAGTACGACTGAGTCTCAATTAACTAAGTACAAATTGACCTGGTAAGGAATGACTTCTTTAGGGTCATGGAGGCATCTTTCAGTTTTGGGACGACTGGTTAAGGAGAAAAGCGTAGGCCTTATTTCTGCTTCGATCCCTTTTGAACAAGGTAGAGTGTAAATAAATAAATAGAGCCAAGTGGCGTGTTCTTCGGCGTCTCCATGATCATTTCTCTGTTTGCAGAATGCTTTAGGATGACTTATTGCTTACCTCTTCCACCCTGTGTGGCCTTCCAGTGGAGGGGGAAGATCAAGTGCTGGGAGTGTGGCCTGGCTCCAGAACCTGGGCCTGACTGGCAGGGCGGATGGCACAGCTGGGATGCCCCATGTCCTGTTGCTGGTACCAGGGTCAGCAAGTATGGGGCTGTGCCAACTGGGACAACAGAAAGTCAAAGGCGGTTGTTGAAGGCAGCACCTAGCCCTTGGCTGTGTCTGCCCTGCCTGTCCCTGGAAGTGCCACTCAGGTGTGAGGGGTGGGATGGAGACAGTCTTATTTATGCTCACCCCGACCCCCACAAAGAGAGAGGCCTCACTGCCTTCCTGCCTGGGCTTGGCACCAGAGCCGTGGCCTGAAGGGCAAGTGGAAATCCCTGAGCCGTGGCATGGTGGGAGCATAAGCTGCCCCCACCCCATCTCAGTAGTCAGGGTCCCCACAGCAGCAGCCACTCAGCACCTTGGACTCATTCTTAAATCTTTTCACCCCACTCCCACACCCAGCAGCCTGCTTGGCCTCTAGAAAATACTGAGATCTGAGATCTCCCCTCCCACGTCTCCCAGGATTGCAATAGAAGCCTCCTCAGGATCCCCAGCTTCTATTCAGCCAGTGGGATCCTTTTAGTCCTTAAATCAGATTATGTCATACCCCTGCCTCCAGCTTTCTGGTGGTTTCCTGTTGTACTTAGAACAAAATCCACATCTCTCCTTCTGATCTTGGGTGATGGCCGTGAGAGCTGGCCCCAACCAGCCTCTCAGATGAAGTTCCCCCTCCCCCAAGCTCACCCCAGCCTTGCCAGCCCCTGCTGCTCCTCTACGCCAGCATTTCTCACAGTTTTAGCCTTAGCACCACGTGTTTGTTTATGTACTTAAAAAGTACTACAGAACTTAAAGAGCTTTCATTTAGATAGATTACATTTATATTTATGACATTAGAAATTAAAACTAAGAAATGCTTTTAATATATATTTATTGAATAAATCCATTGTATGTATGCATAACCGAGTTTCCTATGAACAATAACTCTATTTTCTAAAACACACAAAAAAATGGATTGTGTGCATTTCTACAAATCTCTTTAATCCATGGCTTAATAGAAGACATCTGGATTCTCCTCTTTGCTTCTGTTTTCTGTCTGTTGTGATAGCATGCGTTCTGTGGCTTCTGGAAAACTCCTCAGTACACTCCTGGGAAAATGAACATAAAAGAAAAAAATATCTTACTATTTTTATGAAAACAGGGATTTCCAGACCACACTTTGAGACCCACTCCTGTATATCACCGCGGCCTTCCCTCCTCAGGCCCTTGCACTGCATGTCTGTCCCCGGATGTTGGTGTCGCTGCCTCCCGCTAACGGCTCAAGCTTAGTCTGTATGCTGCCTCTTCAGAGGCCTTTTCGGATCAGCCCCTGGCTAGGGTTAGGGTTGCCCCCTCCCTCCATCGCATTGGCCTGGTTCCTTTTATCCACAGCGCTGAGGTTCTTTACCTGGCTGATGCTTTTGTGCGCCTGCTCATAGTCTTTCTCCCCTGCAGAGAGAGTTGCCTGCTGGGAACCCTCTCTGCAGGGGAGAAAGACCATGCTGTTCACCCCTGTATCTCAGCGCCTAGCTCTGTGCTCTTACTCAGTGTTTGTTGAATGAAGAAAGAGCCTGCACTTGTTCTCTGCTCAGCCTTGGAAGAGAGCCCATCAAAGGCCTTCTCCCTTCTCTGAACACTAGACAGACGAGGTAAGTCCCTCTGGGGCCCTAGACACTTGGTGGTTTAGTCCACAGCGCTTTGACAAGGGAACACAAAGGAGCTAAGACCCCAGAAGACCTTAAGCAGCATCCCTCAGCTAAATTTCTGTCACCAAGTGAGCAAGATGTGTGTCCAGGGACCGTGTACCCAGGTGACAGATTTAGGTTGGTTGCATGTCAACTGAATTTCACCACTCTCCCGAACTCAGAGTTTTACAGAAGCTAAAGAGCAGCGCCAGAGTGGGAGCTGGGTGTCGGAGGGGGATTCGGTCATCAGAAGCCTGGCCCAGGTTGGCCTCTGATACTGTGACATCCCACCACTGCTGTCGAGGGCCCGTGGGTGCTGGGGCACGACACCTTCCCACCCTCCACAGTGGTGTCCCTCCCCACAGGCCACACAGTGTGGAGTCCTTGCCTCTGCCTGGGGAATAATTCACAAGGAAGAAAACAACCCTGGCTGCGTGCCCCGGGGTGGCTGCCAGACAAGTATGTTTTATTAGGATACGTCTTCCGATTTTATCTGCGGGCCCAGGTAATTGTCATAGAGCAGTTTGTCTCCCCTTTAGAAGCTATAAACGATTATATTTGATGACAATATGCCTTTCATTTCCTTGGAGGAGATATTAAAGTAGTGTATAAATCAGGGCTAATAGGTGACTAGCCACTTTGGTGTCTTTTTCTTCTTCCATTTAACTTAGAAAAAAGATCACAAATTCTATTTATTGGCTGATTTTATGTTGATGGCTCTCACCCTCACAGAATGTTCAGCTTCACAAGGGATTGTGCATGCACCTGGCTAAGGAGGGGGGCCAGTGGTGGCTGGTAGGTGGGGGTGGCCAGGCATGGCCGGGTCTAGCCTCTGGCCTGAGGTCTCTGTGGCTTCAAGGTGCCACGCTGCTGTGGTTAGTGCCTCGTGGACCTGGCCCATGGTAACAGCTGCTTCTAGAGATAGATGGACTCTGCCCTAATGGGCAGGGTGTCCAAAATTCACTGTAAGGCCATCCTTTCCATAAACTCCAAGTGGACCAGCAGACCCCAGAGTAGAGGCTGTTCCCCAGAAATTACTCAGGGGTATCGGGGGCTGTGGCTTCCCAGAGCAGCTTTGCTCCTCAGTCCTGGGCTCCTTCTGGCCCAGAGGCTGCTTCAGGAGGCCGCAGGGAACTGGAGCTGCTTGCAGGTATTCCCCTGGTGGGTCAGGGGGTGTGGGAAGCCTGGCAGAAAATACAACCCAGAAGAGCAGCCAGGCAGGTTGACATCTCCTGGCCCTTGCAGATGAGGGCTTAGTGACGTGACAAAAAAGTGACCTGTCTCCGCCTGGTTTACCATCACCTGCTCCTCACCAGCCTGTTAACTCCAGGGCAGGGACTGCTCTGCCTCTTCTGCTGCTCTCTCTCCTGCTTAAAACCTGCCAGTCCCTCCTGTCACCAGCCCCTCTCTGTGGCTCATGGTCCCATGCAGTCTGGCCCCTGCCCCCTTCTGGGATCAACTCCCAGCCCTCGCTCCCCTCGGCTCTCTGCAGATGACCCGGCCCTCCAGCCTCCCTGGCTGGCTCTCTGTGCCTCACCAGGGCCAAGCACATCCCATTTCAGGGCCTCTGTCTTCATGCTTCCCTCCACCTGGAGCCCTCTGCATGACTGCTTCCTTCTCAGCATTCAGGGCTCTGCTACCATACCTCAAAAAGGGGCCCTCCCTGAGTGCCCAGGCCACGCCAGTTCTCTGCTTCACAGCTAGGTTTTGTTTTTTTTAATTGAGGTGAAGTTTACTTCACATAAAACTAACCGTCTGAAAGTGAACAATCCAGTGGCATTTAGTACCTTCACAATACTGTGCCATCATTCCCTCCTCTAGTTCCAAAACATTTCCATCCCCGCAGAAGAAAACTCCATAGCCATTAAGCAGTCATCCCCCATCCTTCCTCCCCCCAGCCCCTGGCACCCACAAATCTGCTCCCTGCCTCTGTAGATTTCCCTAGCCTGGATATTTCATATAAGTCAAACAATCCGTGGCCTTTCATGCCTGGCTTCTTTCAGTTTGCGTCATGTTTTCAAGGTGCATCTATCCTTCTTTTAGCTGAGTAATATGCATTATATGGCTAGACCTTGATTTGTTTCCCCATTCATCCATCATTGTCCATCTGAGCTGTGCCTGCCTTTTGGCTATTGTGAAGGGTGCTGCTGTGAACATTTGTGCATAAGCTTTTGTTTGAACACCTGTTTTCAGTTCTTTCTGGTATAGACCTAGGAGTAGAAAGTAGGTCATATGATAATCTAACTTTCTGAGGAATTGCCAGACCGTTTTCCATGGTCTTCACAGTCCTTAGCTTTAGCTGAAATTGCCTCTTGTATTCCTTGTTCACCGCCACTCTCCTGTACTAGAATGGAAGGCACTTGGCGAAGGGGTGGGTACAGGGTTGCGGGGACCTTGTTTGTGTTGTCCTTGACAGTAGTGATTGGTGCCTATGAAGTAGTTGCTCAGTAGCTACTGATGTCTGGGTGGACAGATGGATTGGTGGATGGGAGGCTGGGGGACAGAGGATGTGGCTGGATGAATTGTTCAGTCCTGTTTTCCCAGCAGACTGTAAACCCCTAAGGCTGGGGCATTTCTGTCTTACTCAGGTCTGGTACCCAGTGCCAACTTGTGGGGGTTTGGGTGTGAGCTGGCAAGCTGGACTTCCTTGTGTAGTGCTAAGCTGGGCTTTACTCACTTCCTTTCCCAGCTTCCTCCTGGGTTTGGGGCTCCAGCTGTCTTGTGGTAGACATTTAACACCCCCGTATCACCTGAGCTCAGGAGTTTGACACCAGCCTGGCCAGTAGGGCGAAACCTCATCTCTACTAAAAATACAAAAATCAGCCAGGCGTGGTGGCAGGCACCTGTAGTCCCAGCCACTTGGGAGACTGAGGCAGGAAAATCACTGGAACCCAGGAGGTGGAGGTTGTGGTGAGCTGAGATCGTGCCACTGTACTCTAGCCTGGGCAACAGAGTGAGCCTCCATCAAAAAAAAAAAAAAAAAAAAAAAAAAGACATTTAACTTTCCTGAGTATCTGGGCCATGCCTTGCTTTTCACAGGTGTTGTCTTTAACAGTGGCGCCGACGAGGTCAGTTACGTGACACAAAGCACTTTAATAGTTCTGTGGGAAAGCCTCAGTGGTTCCAAAGGCAGCCCTTGGCAGCTGAGTAACTTAGGAAGAATGCAGAGATGACAGTGTGCTACGAGCCAGCTGAGTTGACCACGAAGCCTCCGACCACCATCCAGAAAGGAAAAAAGAAAATCAATGTTTCATTCATAGACATCAGTTCAGACTTCTCCCCTGAGGATAATGTCCTAGGTGCTAATGTCATCTCATAGTGGCATTTCCCAGAAACTAATTTTTTAGGCCTGTTACTTTTCTTGTTTCTGATTATAAAACTGGAGCCAATTCTTTCCTTGCAGCTCCCCGAGGCAAAAAATAACCTTTCTGGAGTCACACCGGGAAGGAGGACCTAAGGCTTCCTCCAGCTTCTCTAGCTGGGCATTAACCCTTTCCCAGCCGTCAGCTCACTGCTTAGAGACTCAGGCAGGCAGGTCTCTCAGGCGGGTTCATGAGTTACAGGAACTTTAAAGCAGAATTTACTGAGCTAAGCACTTTATGCATTATTCTTATTCATGCTTCCCAACAGCACTCAGAAGGAAGGTGTTACCATTTTCCCTTTCTGCAGGTCAGAAAGCGGCCTGCCAAGGTCACACCAAATACCCTCCCCCCAGCGTCAGACCTTGAGTCCCACCACCATGCTGAACCAACTTTTAAATTCATCGCTGACGTGAATTCCCTTTTTCTGATTTTTTTTTTTTTTTGAAATAATGGCCTAACAGCAGCTGTATGAGGCGTCACTGGTATCAGGCAAAATTACATTGTCAGCTCCAGTTCTAAGCTCTGCCTGGGTTAGAGTGTCGGAGATCAGGAGGATAGGCCCTCCTTAGAGAGGGGCCTCAAGGGATGCCCCTGGTCCAGACAGAATGCCCCACTCCCCTCTTCCATGATCCACGCTGGCATAGGCCCACGTCCTCACTCCCCAAGACCCGCTTCCAGTGTATCAAGGACAAACCTGCAAAGCAGCAATTCAGAAAGATGCTCTGTTCTGAGACCACCACTTCCAAACCAGGCTAGCAGTGCAGGGCTCGCCTCTACAAGTTTGTCCCTGGTATGCATGAACAAAAAGCAGAAAAATGACTTCAAAATCCTGCCTGAACAAAAGCAGCAGGATTTGAGCCCCTTTCCAAGCAATTGTCTCTTAAGAGATCAGCCTTCAAGTGGTGAGGCGGGGGTGTGGGGAACAGATCCCACTAAAACATCAGCCCTGAGCTGAGTCTAAGGGGTCTCCTGTTTGCCAAGCCTCTTTTCAGGGCCCCAGAGCAGCTGTGAAGAGAGAGAGAGCCTCAGGGAATCTGGAGTTGGGTGCTCACAGCCAGGGAAGGAACCACGTTTTTGGATCTGGGCCTGCAAAGTCTCTCCCCGCACACAACATGCCCCCCAAATACTCTTTCCCAATAGACACAGTAGCGCTTGCTGTGGGGAGCCCTCTCTTGCTAAATATGGACACAGCAGGCAGGGCTGGCTGTCTTGCCCAGACACTTTTCTGGGAGGTGGAGGGAGGGAAAGAAGAGAGTTCCAGAGAACTGAGTGTTGCTTCACTCTTCGGGGTCATCACCTAGCTCAGACTGCCAAAGCGACTGTATGCCCAGGAGCCTTCTGGTCATAAGAGTGTGTCAGATGACAGGGAACACTCCCTGCTTGCTAAGAGAGAAGCCTGTGCAGGAGGTGTGGGGAGAGAACAAAACCCTATGTGCAATCTGCCATTTGACCTGGGCTGCGCCGTAGAATGTTCTGTAGGCTCGGGTGGGCCCACGCAGGGCAGCCTTGCCAGCAGCACAGCACAGGCAGGTGTACTCCAGTGGCAGTGGCAAAGTGAGTGGCTTGGCCACACACCCTGTGTGCTCACTGGCACGGGCCTGGCCCCATATGCAGGATAGAGCTCTCCAGCCTCATCTCCCAGCCTCTTAGTATAAGTCAAGCACATTTAGTACAGAACAGTCAGAAAAGACGGGAAAACACAAAGAAAAGATCGACCTCACCAAATCTTGCCACCCTGGGTGTCCATGATCAGTTCTAACGTCCTTTTTTTTCATTGTTTTTTATGTTCATTCACAGTGGAGTTTCTTTTTCCAGTAGTAGAGTATTTGCCCAGGTGAGAAGCAGCAGAATGAAAGAACCCAGTACAAGCCAGAGAGTGTGGGCCCAAGTCCGATCCTTCCACCTCCTCGTGAAACTTGTTAGGTGGCCTTGACCCATTTAGTTTACCTTCTTGGATCTCAGTTTACTCATGTAAGAAACGGGTGATGTTCAATAATGTGAGTGGACTTAACAACTGAACTGCAGTCTTAAAAATGGCTCAGATGATAGGTTTGGTTATGTGTACCAAAACGGAAAAACAACAAATGGGATGAAAATGTCACATACCTCATTAGGCTCTTGTGACATAAAATGAGTTCATTCACCTGAGTGCCCAGAACAATGCCTAACCCGTATAAAACATGCAGCGAAAGTTAGCTGCTCTTGGCATTTTGTTGTTATTGTTACTGCTGAGCCTTGGGACCCCAGAAAATAGGTTCCTTTTCAACACATTAAATCAGTTTGCACAAACAAAATTATAAGTGCAGTAGCTCCTTCTGCTGTCAATAACAAAGATGCAGCAGTGACACAGAGTTGCTCTTTTCACAAAGGCTTTCCCTGGACGTTGTTAAAACACTGGAGTGTAATGGAGCAGGCAGAATTTTCTTCCTCACACAGAAGGGGTTGTATGTTCTGCCTGAGGCCCCACAGCTCACAGTGGCTGAGCCAGGGCCAGAGAAGAGCACAGATTCATCCCCGAGGCCTCTAGCCCAGCACACATCCTGTCCCCTGGGGTCTGAGCCAGGAAGTCCCCATGGAGCACCTCACAACAGTTCTGGGAAGCCAGTGTCATTCCTCAGTGCCCAGTGTCACCCAGTTCCCAAGTGGTCAACCAGGGCTCCCTGCTTGGTACTCCGTGAACCACCATGCCCTCCGTTCTAAAGTGTTTTCAGAGGCAGAACACCTGAAAATCAGGTGTGCTTTGGGAACCTCACCAAGTCTTGCTGTATTCTCCATCATGTGAACCAAGAGCACAGAAGTCATCAGAGAACATGACTTGCATCTATGTCTCAAATCTTTGTATCTAAAGGAAAAGTCCGTGAAATCACCCACGGAAACATCCTAAGCCTTTTTCTGTTGATATTTGTTTTTCTTTTCTGAATCATTTGTTTTATCAACCGCAAGTTCTCATTAACAGACAAGTGATAGCAGATGTCAAGGTTTGAAGGCCCCTTTATGGCAGAAAACCCAGAAATGCAAATTTCCTAGTCCTTAATTCTATATCTGAATTGATAAAAGTCCACGTTGATTTGATTTTTAGCCTTGAATTATCCCTGACTAGCTCAAAGACAGTACCCTGGAACAAGTTTTGAAACCACTTTCCCAGTTTCCAAGAATTGGAATGCCTTTGGGATCCAAGAAAATGTTAATGCCAGCCAAGGACAGTGACTCACTCCTGTAATCCCAGCACTTTGTGAAGCTGAGGTGGGTGGATCACCTGAGGTCAGGAGTTCGAAACCAGCCTGGCCAACGTGGTGAAACCCCATCTCTACTCAAAATACAAAAAGTAGCTGGGCATGATGGTGCATGCCTGTAGTCCCAGCTACTCAGGAGGCTGAGGCAGGAGTATCGCTTGAACCCAGAGGCAGAGGTTGCAGTGAGCCAAGATTGTGCCACGACACTCCAGCCTGAGCAACGGAGTGAGACTCCACCTAAAAAAAAAAGTGAAATAAGCAGTATTGCCAAGTGAACAGCTGGTGGGAAGGAGAGTTAGTTAATTCATGAGGACCCACTAAGAATGGGAAAAACCAACTGATCAAAAGGCAGAGATGCAGTAATAATAACAATGGGGCCTCAGAGAAAGGCGGAAGTCATTAGGTTTTCCACACGGCCCTTTCCTTCATGCCTCTCATGGCCCCTTCAAAGCACGGTAGCTGCTGAGGGCCAGCGTATGGGACCGCCTGGTTGAAAAGAATTGGGGTGGGAGAAGAACTGGCATTTTTAAAAGGAACTTTTACAATTCCAAGGAACTGGCATGACAAACGTATTGACCAGGGTCAGGAAAAGGAAGGTTGGTTGAGCAAGCGTTTACTGAGGCCCTTGGTGAATCAAATAAACACTGCACAGTGTTTACAGAGAAGCCTGGGGTTGGGGAGAGGGACTGTGAGCAAGTCTTGCCGGTGGGTGAGGCTCTGCAGCACTTCTGGCAGGGCACGTGCAAAGGTGTGGCTGCAGGGAAGGGGTGAACAGAGAGCTGAGAACAGAGAGCCGGGAAGCTCAGCAGGGTCCGATGGCAAAGCGCTTTGTGAGCTTGCTGCAGGGTTCAAATTTTATCCTGGAAGCAGCAGAAAGCCATTGAACGTTCTAAGACAGAGCAAGGGGACATGGGTGGTGAAATGGACTTGGGTTTTTTGTTGTTGTTGTTGAGATAGAGTCTCGCTCTTTCACCAGGCTGGAGTGCAGTGGCACGATCTCAGCTCACTGTAACCTCGCCCTCCTCGTTTCAAATGATTCTCCTGCCTCAGCCTCCCAAATAGCTGGGACTACAGGCACGCACCACCACGCCCAGCTAATTTTTGTATTTTTAGTAGAGACAGGGTTTCACCATGTTGGCAGGATGGTCTTGATCTCCTGACCTTGTAATCCACCCACCTCCCGCAGTGCTGGGATTACAGGTGAGTCACCATGCCCAGCCTGGACTTGGGTTTTAACTGGAGTTGGGAAGGCAGGGGAGAAGCGTGGAGTGGGAGGGGCATGAGACACAGGCCCCGTCACTGAGCCCTCACAGCTGTGCGTCAGGTGATGCTAATGGTGATGGGCAAATGAGAAAAGCCCCACGGGCTGCTGCGCGGCCTGCCGTACCTTTCTCTGGGCATTTGCCACTGCACTTATACTATAGGATTATATTGCTTGTTTAAAAAAACCTGAATGACCATTGTTTTCACTCAACAGCATATCCTGGAGTGCTTTTCATTTTAGTTCGTAGGTGCACCCTCATTTGTTTCTGACTGCTGCGATCATCTGGTCAAACCACTGTTAATTGAGCCAGTCCCCTTCTGATGTTTAGGTGGTGGCCAGTTTTTTGTCCCTAAACCAATAATAGGTACCTCCAAGTGCCCTTGCGCAAGGGTTTCCCCAGGGTAAATAATCATGAAGTGAATCCAGAAATAAGCTGTGAAACTAACAGAATTTGCTGACCCCTTTGACTGGGGGAGTGGGAAGCCACAGAGCTAGTTTAAGGCAAAATGTTAAGGAGCCTTGGTTTCTGTCCTCTAATGTTCTCTGTGCATTTAGCTAGCAAGGGCATCTCCATGATCCCAACTTCTGACTCAACAGTTCTTGTGACTTGTCGGTCTTGTTCTGTCCAGGAGGCCTTCAGGAGTTGTGGTGATTGGAAAGGTCCCCAGGAACTGGTGGGGGTCTCCAGGGACTGGCCCACTCATAGCTTGGCTTGTCATCTCAGACAGAGCCTCCAGGCTTGGCACGATGAAGACACCAGTGGGTTCTGTTCCCACCTCCTGGCACCTCTGCTGAGGTTACAGCTTTCTACACTTCATTTCTCTCTAGATCCAGAATCCCATGACTAAAATACAGTTTTCTTTATTTGCAGCGGTCCTGCCACGGCATTTAGTATAAATGTGCTATTTTCCAAAAACACACAGTATTATTTTTTCTTAACATCTCAAATTCCCAAAGGACCAAAAGTCAATATTATCCCAGTGTGATGGGAATGGCTGTTTTGCAACATCTCTTCACACTTAAACAGCCTGCTTCCTGAAGCCTCAGAGTCATCACAAAAGCACATTCTAAAACCCATCAGACCGGCTGCTAGATTGTTTGACTATCTCCATCACTCCCTGCTGTGAGCCTAGTCCTCAAAAGTCGCCTCCTCAGTTTCCATGTTGAGTGTGAGAAATTCACAGCGTGATTTGGGGAGCAGATGCTTCAACTGTATGAACTACAACGTTTGGACTGCCACGTGCACTGACTCCTCTGAAAATATTTGCTAGTTGGTAAAAATTCAGGCTCTTGGCATATGCGGTCTACTCCTGGCCTAGAAGTCTTATTTAGGGCCCCAGGATAACAGTCCTGCTTATCAAATGCCAACTGTGTGCCAAGCACTGGGCTAGGTGCTTTACAGAAAATAAGGTGATAAGTATGTAAATACTTGAGAGTTATTAGTCCTGCTTCTACGGCTGGGGCAAGCAAGAGTCAGAAAGCGAAGTCCCCTGCCCAGAGTGTCAAAGTTCGTCCCTGGAGAGCGCCTGCTTCTTCTAACTCTTGTACCAGCTTCCTGAGAACAAAAGTTATCTCCCGTCTTTTGTTCTTTCTTTTCCTGCTAAGTCAATTTGAACGCTCTGCAGAGTTTCTGGGGTAACCTACATGCCCCTTTGTTGTGGCGTTCTGAGCACGATGACCTCACCGGCCCACAGCTGTGTCTCTGGTGCTGGGTTCCAGGCACACTTCAGCCTGCTGCCTCACGGATGTCCTGTTGAAACTCAGGGACAGCCAGCTGGCAGGAAAAGTCAGTGTGGCTGGAATGAGCCTACCCCAAAAACCCCCACTACGCCCCTCAGTAACCTGGAAAATGCTCTGAAATAGTTGACATGCTTGGGCATTTGGGGAAAAAACATACTTTTTTTTCTGCCAGATTTCCAGCCTGAAGCCCAAGGGAAATGTCCACAGGCCCAGCACAGCGGTCTAGCATCTTGAAGCAGTGCTTGGCCTGGTGGAGGCCGTGGCTTGCCCATCCTGCCCTCTCTCCACCTTCTTACTCTACCTCCAGCAAAGAACAAATGCAGAATCTGGCCTGTTCTCCTGTCCCCACCATGTCTCACAGAGTTGCCCTTTGTGCTGGTCCAACGAGAAGTACCTGAAAGACTTGCTCAAGCTGCTGGACTTGAGTAGCTTGAATGCCACCATCATCAGAGCATGCTCTGTGCCTAGGTATAAGTCATTGTGCTGTTTAAACTGTGCCAAGGCCCTGCCAAGGGAGCCGTTGCCATCAGGAGGCTAGGGCCACACGCCCTGGAGCCGGACCCCCCAGGTTCAAATCCACATCTGCTTCTAGACAACTGTGATGTCAGGAAGTTCTGTGAAGCTCCTGAGCCTCCGTGTCCCCTTCTTTCAAATGGGGCTGATGATAGGACCTGCGTCACAGGGCGGGAGCTTAGCTGGGCCAGCATTTTACACATGCGTGCTTCACGTTATCATAGGGTCATAACGCCCACTGCTGTTGAGGGGGAAGGAGCTGGGGATCAGAGGGATAGAGCTGTCTCCCCAGGGTCGCAAGCGCAGGGGTGACAGGCCAGCGCTCCCAGCCTCATGGCCCTGGCTGCAGCCCCTTGCAGGGCAGCTGGCTCTCTTCCTCCAGGCTGTTCCACAGGGTCCTCTCAAGTATTCTATCCAGTGCTCTTAGGCTCTCCCAGCCCTATGGACAGCACCAGGCAGGCGGACCTCCGAGCACCTGCTCTGTTGGAGTCACCATGGAAGGTGCCATCTCTGGCATGGTTCCTTCTTCCAGCAACTACACACCGAGTGCCTCCTTAGGCCCTCATGCAGAAGACAGCTCACACAGAGGAGGCAGACATGGAAAAGGATGACCGTGGGGCCAGGGGATAACTGAAGTGGTGGGGCCACCAACAGGGCAAGTCACCCAGAGGGTTCCTGCAGCCAGAGCACGGGCCGTGCGGGGCACTGGGTCATGGGAGACCGTGGGGATGTGGAGGGGTGCAAGAGGCTTGTGAATTTCATTCTGCATGCTCTGGATGGCCTCAGGGCCCTGAAGCAGGGAAGTGGCTGGACCTGAGGCATGTCTGTCTAAGCTCCTTGCACATTCCGGGTGGGAAGTGGATTGGAGACAGCTGTCCAGGGCCATCGAGGTCCCACCAGAAGCCAGGGCAGCTGGGTGAGGGAGGGTTTGGGAGATGCCCTTGGCTAGCGCAGTCAGTGATGGGGGCGGAGACAGCGTGCCTGGTTATAACAGATCTGCTCCTAAAGAAGGCACTGCCTGCGCATACCATGTAGCACCTTGGGACTGGCATAGCATTTCCCATTTGTGATCTCAGTAACTGCAGAGGGTGGTGAGATAGGAGAGGCTTGAGAGGTGAGGTGACCAGCGCAGGTCACACTGCAGGAAGGAGTAACGTGCTTTGCACTTGGCCCCTGCACTGTCCTGAGGTTGAAACATGTAAATTAGTCGGGCACTGGGGACATTTGAGAGATCATTCTGTGAGACTCACCAAGCTGCCAACATTGGGCTAAGTATCTCCACAGCCCAGGTTCACAGCAAGCAGGGAAGAAGGTGTGGTTACTCTCCCTACGTACCGGGGGAGGAGGCTGCAGCCCAGAGAGGTGAGGTAACTTGCCCAATGTCACACAGTGGTAGGTGGTGGTGCCGAAACCCACTGCTAGGCCATCTGACCCTCATAGTCTGCTCAGTCCAGTGTCTAGGGATCCTCCTCAGGGCCCGGGTACCTGACAGAATTCTTGGCCTTGCCCTGGAGGAGCTGTAGTTGGAAGGTGGGGACCCTGTGATCTTACCTGCAGCCCCACATGCATGACTGCTGGGCACACCTGTCAGAGCGCGGTGATCAAGCAGGCCTGGAGATGCCTATGCTGGGCCAGTGGCACTAAGCAGCTGTGTAAGCTTCATGAGCCAAGCAGCATTTGCCCGATAGGTGTGATATGTCAACATCTTTTTTTCCTGCTTTTCACGGCCCTGGCTGGCTCTCAGCTAGAAGTCTTTTAAAAAAATCATAATAAGGCGCTGACCTGCAGTGGTACACACTGGTGCAGCCCAGGCACAGGAGCCCCTGCAGTGGAGATTTAAGGTCTGCTGGTCAGGAGCAAATTTGGAATCTTTCTGGAAGGTTCTAGGGCTGGCCAAGAGTGTAGTTACGCCTTTCAGTGATGTGAGTTTGGGGACTTCTTTTATTGTCTTCATGGATCTACAGAAGTAGGCTTCTGAGGAAAGCAGTGGCACTTGTCTTTTCCTTCATTCCTTTTTCCGATAAACTTTTTTTTTTTTTTTTTTGAGACAGAGTCTCGCTCTGTTGCCCAGGCTGGAGTGCAGTGGTGCAATCTCAGCTCACTGCAACCTCTGCCTCCTGGGCTCAAGTGATTCTCCTGCCTCAGCCTTCCAAGTAGCTGGGATTGCTGGAGCCCGCCTCCATGCCCAGGTAATTTTTATATTTTTGGTAGAGACGGTGTTTACCATGTTGGCCAGGAGGTCTAGAACTCTTGACTGCAAGTGATCTGCCTGCATAGGCCTCCCAGAGTTCTGGGATTACAGGTGTGACTCATTGTGCCCATCCTATCCAGTAAGCATTTATTAAGCACCTATTGTGTGCCACGTCCTGTGCTTGGGGTTGGTGACCTGGTGAGCTTGCAGTCTTGTGAGCGTGACAGGCAGCATTCAGGAAATCACACACATGACTAATGCATTTATAACAGAGAGCCTACCCAGTCTAGTGGGGTTGGGGAAGGCTTCTCTGAGCAGGTGAGTGGGCAGATGTCATGCCAGTCCTCAGTTGACCTCAGTAGGGATGGCACTAGGTTCCAGAGACTGAGGAAGAGACCTGGAGCCAGCCAATGAGACATAGGGTTCATCAAGGACTTAACATACAGGTACGGTCCAGTGATAGCAGGCTGGACAGGAAAACCACAACCGCTTGTAAAAAGCATGCCACTTCCATAGCCGTTTCCCTTAGCACCCTCCCCCTTGCAACCTCTACCTGGCAACTTTCATTTAACCTAAAACAAAGGGCTTACATGAAGCTACTGCTGTCAGCTGCCTCTGCAGTCTAGCAGATCATGGGAGTGTTCTTGGAGCAGACACAATAGGGAACAGCATGTGCAGGGGCGCTGGTGAGGAAGGGCCAGGGCCCAGCGTGAGGGCAGGGTAGGCTCTCCTGCCTGGCTCCCCATCGATGTGACACCTCCTGCACTTGAAGCTGTTAGAAGCTCCTTCCATGTACTCATTAAATCATCGTCAGAATGTCCCTGGGGAAAGGTAGGCATAAGTTCATTTTGCAGTTGAGGTTTTCTGAGGCTCTGAGTGGTTAAGTAACTTACCTGGAGTTGCACAGTCAGTGCACAGCAAAGCCAGTATATTATCCTGGCTTGGCCTGACCCCAGCCTCCTGCTCTGTGTTCTCATTTTTTATTCTTATTCCCTGTCTGTGTTGTTACTGATGAGGCTCAGAGGCCTGCCAAAAGGATCAGAACCCCATAACTATCAAGCCCATTGGAGGATAATTCAGCCATTGACCTTCAATCTGCAAACCCAGAATCTCACCTTGAGAGTACCTCCTAGCCCTGTCCCCCGGCACTTTCTCAGAAAAATACTAAGCTGGTCAACTCCCAAGCTATGTCGTCCACCTTAGAGTGAATCCATCTCTGAAAGTGGGTAGGGAACCGCGCCCAAATGAGCAAATCACACTATCCCAGGGGAGCAAGAAGCTGAGTGATCATCCATCCTCCGGGGCATCCTGGCAGCCTCAGGCTGGAGAACGGCCCCAGTCTCCTGTTGCCAGGGGTGATGAGGCCTGCTCATCTCAGCATAGCCCTCATGTGCAGACAGACTTGTTCATTCTCCGTCCTGTCCAGGCCTAACTCAGTTAAGTCAGAGTGAAGAGAGGGCCATTGATGATACTCTCTCCTGTAGGAGCAGCAGCTCTAGCATGCTTGGCGGAGGAGGGATTCTGGGTATAGGAGTGTGATGTTTCATGCCCTGGGCCCAGTTTCAGGAGAGGCCAATTCCACAAAGCTTGTCATGCCTTCTGGAAACTCACTTTGTACATGGCTGTGCTAAGAACTGGGACGGGAGGGAGTCAGTTCTCGATGGTTCTGCCCTCACAGAGTTCACGGTGTCCTAGGGTTAACTCACCTTTGTACCAGACCTAGGGCAGGGAAGACTCTGGAAAGAGGTCTTAAAGGGTGGGCTGGGTTCCACGTGGTGCATCCTGTCAGGGGGAATGAGTGGGCTCTGAAAACCAACGTGTGCACACGGGTCCTGCAGGCAGCCTGAGGATGGAGGGCAGCAGGAGTTGAAGCCACATGGGAATGGCCCCTGCTCCCGGTTACCTGTCCTGGACTTGGTTGGAGGGCCCAGGGAACAGCTGATGGACTTCAAGCAGAGGGCTAAGCTCCCACTCCAACCACACAGCAGGAAAACAGTCACTCACGGGGCCGGCCTTAGGGTGGGCTACCCATGGGGCCCAATGACCCACACTTAGCTGGAAAGAAGAGGCAGCCAGTAACCTGTCCTTGAGTCACACAGCTAGAGCCACCCATTAGTCCAGGGCCAAAACCAGATCATCTGCGGCCTCTCCCACTCCTTCATCCAGTCCCTCCCCACACCTGTCAGGTCTACCTGGGAGATGCAGTTCCGACAAGGACCTCTTCCCACCATACCTGTCTCCTGGGCGAAGGGTGGGGTAACTTCTTTAAGCGGCAAAGAATAAGGCTTTTAGGGCCATATGGTCTCTGTCACAACAAGGCCTTCCCATTGCAGCCAAAGCAGCCATAGAGGATATGTCACCAAGTGGATGGGGCTATGCCCCGTCAGTCTTCACTGGCAGGACAGCAGGTGGCTGGATTTGGCCTGCAGGGCATTGTCTGCTGACTCCTGACCTTGGCCAAGCCTGGGCCAATGGCTTTAAAGTAAGCCCCACTGCTTCTCTCCTTGCCCTCTGTGGTCTGTTCTTAGCTCCATAGCTTGAAAGAGCCTTTCAGGGTGTGAGTCGGGTCAAGTGTCTACTTAAATTCTTCACTGCCTCCCATCACTCAGATGGAAGCCAAAGTCCTTACAGTAGCCCAAGTTTTCATACGGTTTGGTCCCTCTGCACTTGTGTGACTAACCTCACCTCCCCCCATGGTCCGCCTAAGGGGCCTCCCCTGAGCCTTGACCTTGCTAGGTATGCTCCTATTGGGGGGGCCCTGACCTGGGTGGCCTCTATTTGGAGAAGTCGCCCTGGGTACCCATGTCGCTCTGTCCTCACTCCCTTCAGGTCATTCTCCAGACCTCACCATCTCAGAAGGTCTTCCAAGACATCCTATGTAATGGCAACCCTGTCCCCACTCCCAGCACTCCAGGGGTCCCTACCCTGCTCATTCCTACAGAGCACTCAACCCATCCTGACATTTTCTGTTCCTTGACTGCCCCTGCCCTGTTCCATCCCATTATCGAACTGTAAGCTCCAGGAAAACAGGCACTATGTTTTAATGACCGCTGAATTTCCAAGTCCTGGGCTATACCAGACATATAGGTAGTGCTTGGTAAGTATTGGATGGATGGATGGATGGATGGATGGATGGATGGATATTAGAGGGATGAATGAGTGTAGAGGGATGGATGGGTGTAGAAGGATGGATGGGTGTAGAAGGATGGTTGGGTGTAGACGGATGAATGTAGAGTGAAGGAGAGGGGATGGATGGATGTAGAGGGATTGATGGATAGGTAGAAAGGGATGGATGGATGGATGGGTGTAAAGGGTTGGATAGAAGGCTGGATAGATAGATGGATTCACAGATGAGTAAATGGGTAGGTGGCTGGTGGGTGGATAGACTGATAGACGTACAGGGATGGATGGATGGGCAGATGGATATAGAGGGAGGGAGGGGTGGATGGATGGATGAATAGTGGAGCCAACAAATCTTTAATTCCCTTTTCTATGTGCTAAACATTGTTCACTGGGGACTCAGAGGTCAGTCAAACAAAACAGATCAACCCCTTTTGAGCTCCTGGGCACTGTGGACACCTTAGATAGTCTAGAAGTTCCGACCATGTTTGGTGCCCTCAATTAACTGTCAGATGCTGGAATAATGTGCAGTCAAGGGGTCTGATCTGGACCAGGTGCCTGGGAAGGCTTCTTTGAGGAAAGGATGATGACCTTGGAGGAGGAGGTAGAGGAGGACGGCCAAGCAGCTTGTGTCCCAGTCAGGGGCTGCCATACCCTGAGGCATTGATGCCTCGGCCCATAGCGCGCCCAATCCCCAAGGAATGAATATGTTGCTGCCCATGTGACAACCGGCACCAGTTTGGCTAGGCACAGAATTCCCCTTGGTCATCAATTTCCGTCCTGGACAGATAAGGGGAGCTGAGACCCCAGTCCTGTATCCCAGGTAGATAAACAGCCCAGCACGCCCTGCAGTGGTCCTGACTACCCGCATCATTAGCACAAAGGGAGGAATTTGACCTGGGATATTTTCCTGTGATAAATTCTTTGGAAAGGGAAAGTTGTTGGACTTGGGCCTGATTTGAAGATGAAACGTTTTGAGCCACGTGCGAGACAATGGCCAACGGAACCTGGAGGGGGAGGTTCTCTGAAGTCCTGGTTCCAGGTTGCTCTGCAGGGTTAGGAGTAAAGGCTTTGTAATCTCCTGTGACAAGCTCTACTCAGAACTTCTTAAGTAGGGGATCAAAATGTTCTAAATTGGTTGTGGTGATGGACCCACACCTCTCTGAATATACTTAAGACCTGTGAATTGTACATTTTAAATGGTTCATTGTACAGTATGTGAATTATATCTCAGTGAAACTGTTGTATTAAAAAATACAGCTCTCAACTTGTCAGACTGTCACAAAGCTGTCATCAGGCAGCACATAAAGACCAGATTATCTCATTTGTGTCCCATTTTGATCATAAAATAGTCCAATTTATGTAACATTTTCCTTAAGGCAGTCCAAATGTAAAAAAAGAAACTAGAACCCGCAACACATTCCGGAATAATTTGGAAACCTTGATGCAGTCCAGACTCACCTGGCACCCTTTCTCTTCCCTAAAACGTGCCTTTTTTCCATTTCTTTTTGACTTTGAAGAAAAAAACTCTGTTCTTACTGGTAAAATAGCCTCCTGTTCCCTTTTTTTTCCTGTAAATTAGGAGATAAGTTTGCATTTCATACCTTTCCAGAAATCTCTGTTGATTGTGGTCTGACCTCAGAATCATGATTTCTGGGAAAGAAAGAAAGCATTAGAATCACTGCTGTGAGCTTTAGAAGTGCGGTGAGCAGTTTGTGTTGTGGATTTGAGATGGAAAACAGATGACCGGTACCTGCTTGTTGCTGTGGGACGTACTTCCTGGTGCTGCTAGATGATATGCCAGCAGCTACGTTCACCTCATGCCAGTGACTTCAAAAAATGTCAACCCAAATGCAGCACGGTATGTCTTGGACGTAATTAGGGCTAGTTGTGGCCTTTTTACATGGCGGAAACCTCCGTCTCCTGGTGGAGGAGGTCTGGAGGCACTAGAACTTGACATTACAGGTACTGTTTATTGAGCAATGACTGCATATCAGACTCTGTGCCAAGCAAGGCCGTGTGTATTCTTCCCACTTAATCCTCACAGTGATATATGACATAGAGATTGTTTCCTCCATATTATCCCAGGGAAATGGAGGCCCAAGGCTCCAGTTTCCATCACACAGCCAGTCAGCCTCAGGGCTGGGGTTAGAACCCATGTATATCTGCCCTCAAAAGCCCACCCTCTTAGCTCATATTATATGCCTCTGTTTCCCTGTCTGTACCCCAGCCTTTAGACTCCTAGGCCAGTGTTCCATCCCCTGTATGGCCAGGAAAACGCAGCCATCTCGTATGACCAGGAGCTGCTCAAATAATGAGCCTGTGGCTGGCACCTTACCCCTGAGCACAGCGATGTATCAGAATGCTCTCCCTCATGTGACAGGTGATGTGCCCTTCAGCTCAGGCCCAGAGGAGCCACAAAAGAGAAGCTCCAGCAGTTCTGTGTAGGAGGCAGGATGTACTTCTGTCCAAAGAAGGGCTCTCATGATTATTTATTAATTGTGAAAGGGAAGAAAAAAATAATAGAGTTTCCTGGAAAGAGATAAAAGTTCAATATGATAAACTCCCAAAAAGCAATCAAAGGCCAAAGAGGGCAGAAAAATAAAGGACAGGGAGAAAGAGAGATGGTGAATTGAAGTGACCACTATGTTAGCAGAGGCCAGGGAGGGGCCAGACTTCACGGCCAGGGAGGTGCGGGGCCATCAGAGCACAAGTCACCGGTGGCGGTGAATCAGGCAGACAGTGGGACTTGACCCCACAGGGTCACTGAGGCCCTGGGGATGAACTGACAATGGCAGGAATGGATGGAACCAGTCAGCTGTTTTGCTGTTACTGCAGACCCGTTATATTAATTTTTGTGCATTAATACATGAACGTAAAATATTATAAATGAAAACTGAGAAGCTATAGGAAGAAGAAATCACAATCCTACCAACCCAGAAGAAAGCAGTGTTAATATTCTGTTTACTTTCCACTTCTGTCTTCCCTGTTTTTTCTCTTTCTCTCCTTAAAAAAAAAAAAAAATACCCCAAAAATACCTGAGTTGAAATACATGAGTTAAAAATCAGGCCATTCTCAGTGGCTCACACCTATAATCCCAGCACTTTGGGAGGATGAGGTGGGCAGATTGCTTGAGCTCAAAAGTTCAAGACCAGCCTGGGCAATATGGTGAAACCCCATCTCTGCTAAAAATATGAATAGCCTGGCATGGTGGCACCCATCCGTAATCCCAGCTACTTGGGAGGCTGAGGCACGAGAATGGCTTGAAGCTGGGAGGCAGAGGTTACACTATGCCAAGATCATGCCACTTCACTCCAGCCTGGACAACAAAGCAAGACTGTGTCTCAAAAAACACCAACGCATTGCAAGTGAGACTTAAGAGCCCATCAATCACCACCCTTCTTCAGACACCCTTCAGTCATCATTTGCCTTATTTTTTTTCCAGACCCTTCTCTGTGCAGTTGCATTTCATACATGTGCCCAGAGCTGATGGATAGGACAGAGCCACAACCCCTTCTCTGCAATTCTGAAAACCCGACAGCTCTGAAAATCAAAAGACTTTTCCTAACTCACATGATGGCAAAAGCAAAACCTGCCTTCAGCTATTTATAGGTGGGCTTATAAGAGTCATCGATGCCAGTTATTGTGAGTTTATGTTTTTGTTTCTGCAAAAATTCAGTGTTTGGTTTTAGCTGCTCCAGACCCAGCTGACAGTGTAACATAATATCTATGTGTGCCCTACATGGCCTTTTAACTCCTAAAGATTCTAAATTCCAGGACATATCTGGCCATAGAGATTTAGGATAGGGAATTATGGATCTGTAATTGTCTTAAGGTTTGGGCTTCCTTTTTAAAAAGATGGTAATTCTATACCCAGTTACATCTTGCTCTTTTCAGACACCACTGTCAATCAGGAATCTCTGTTAGCAATTACAGATTTCACACATTCCCTTTTCGTGGCTGCATAGTATTCCAAAGCTTGGCTACTTGTGTTTCTCTGGCTGAGTAATTCAGTCATCCTAGTCTTTTTCTATTCCAGACAGCATTGCAGTGGGCATCCTTGGGCAGCTCTCTGCGTGTACATGTGCAGTACAAGAAGCAGAACTGCAGAGTCACAAGGTTTTGTTTTAACAACGTCGCCATCATGTCAGAATGATGTCAGAACCTCTTCCTAAAACTTCATTCTTGATGGCTGCATAAGAGTCCGTTGTCTGAGTTTTAGTTCCTGAGGTGGCCCTAACAAAGCCCCACAAACTAGGTGGCATAAACAGCAGAAATTGATCATCTCACAGTTCTGGAGCACAGAAGTACAAAATCAAGTTATTGGCAGGGCTGGTTTCCTCTGAGGGGTGTGAGGAGGACTCTGGTTCAGGCCTCCCTCCTTGGCTTCTGGTGTTTTGCTGGCGATCTTCGGTACTTCTTAGCTCGTGGAAGCATCACCCCAGCCTTGCCTTCATCTTCACACCATGTGCTACCATGTGAAACCTGCATCCACATGTTCACTTTTTAGGAGACACAGTCATAGTGGATTAGGACCAAATGACCTCATCTTAACTAACTGCATCTGTAAAATGGCCCCATTTCCAAACCAGGTCACATTCGGAGTCTGAGGTACTAGAGGTCAGGACTTCAACGTAAGAGTTTGAAGGGGACACAGTGAAACCCGAAGCAGTCTGAATATGCCAGATTATACGTAGTCCACTTATACTGGCCGCTTATGTTGTTTCTATTACGTTATGAATCACCCTGTGACGAACATCCGCATTCAGAAATCTTGGTTTACATTTCCAATTACTCCTCTAGAAACCATTGCTGAGAGTCAAAGGGACTGTCCATTTGTCTGGCTCTGGGTGGCACCTTGCCAAGTTGCCTTCCAGAAAGCAGAGCAGGGGGATGCCCACCTGGCCACACCTGGGCCCTTGTCTTCATTCACATGGGCTCCTGCCCAGTGCTCCAAGCTGAAGCCCTCAGCACGTATGTGTGTGCCTCCGCCAGCATGCATTCTTTCTACGAAGTCACTTTTTTATTTCTCATTCCTGCCAAAAAGAGAGAGAGTCTACGGGTTAATAGCAAAATAGAAACCATAGCTCAAAATGTCTGTTTAGGGCATGTTCTCTTGCATCCGTGTAGATGAATAGAGATTTCAGAAATACTGGGCCCTCTGGGCCTCAGGCATTAAATCAGTCAGTGCAAGTTCACTCACAGGGCAGCTTGCCAAGCGAGCGCAGGAGAGAGTCGTGAGCTCTCTGATTTAGTTCAGTCCGTTAAGCCTATGGCAGCCCACACCAGCCCACTACTGCAAAAGGCAATCAGGTAATAAGTACTCAGCCACTTTGGGGGCCAGAGGCTGGCTGGGGAAGGGGTTCTCTGGAGCCGTTCAAATGGAGCCAACTTGATGGGTTTTTAGGGTAGTTCTGAGAGCTAGAGATGGGTAAGGAACCCAGGAACCGAGAGCTTAGTTAACGGAACTTCAGAGAAAGAGGCAGCAGAGGAATCTCTCAGAGAACCAGCGGGTTTTGTGTGTGTGATGAGTAAGACAGAACTAGGTGCTTGAGTGTTGCCTGCTAGGAACCGGCATTGAACAGCAGACACCTAACTCAGCACAGCAAGGGCCAGCTTAGCACAGAGACCAGAGAGCAGGATGCGCGGAAGGATAAATTTAGCCTGCGTTTCAGGGGAAAACATTGATCTCAAGTGTAGTGCTGTCTTTTAAAAGAAAGTGGAAGCCTTAGGCCGGTCATTTGGGACAATTTCATTTGAACAGATAAAAGCCCAGGAAAAATGAATGCTCATGACCAGCTCACCCTGCTAGCACACCCACAAGATCTTCCCTGTGCAGAAGGCGGCTGGTGTCCGCCACCTTTATTTCTTCCCCAGAAATGGCGCTGCCTTGTTTTCTGGAGAGATTTGAGGTTTATATTTCTGATCGCAAATGTTCGTCTCCATGAGGAATGACGGGGAGTCCAAGCTCTGCATTTGCTTGGCTGCTGGCCCAGGACACTGACATCTGATGGGTCACACCTGTCAGAGCAGGGCCAGTACCAGCCCCCTCTCTGTTGTCTAGAAACTGAACAAAAGCCGTCAATTACTGGTATCTGTAGATGGGGTTTCTTCTTTGTTTTTAACCAGGTCTCCTCTAGCATTCACCCAGCATCCTGAGCATGGTTTCCACCTGGTCAAAGCCAAGGGCACCACTGTGGTCCCAAACAACAGGGCACCTGTGCTAATGACGTTCCCACAGTCTCGCCCATCAGCTGGTGACAGCATCTTTCCTATAGCCTCCCTCTGACACTGCTCTGTTGTGTGAAAAGGGAAGAAAGTCCAGTCTGTCAATATTTGGGGCACTAATCATCAGCATTCGGGCGCCAGGGGTCATTGAAAGGCTGAGATGCTTCCAGGAATTCATGGCTCTAAAACCGTGGGGCTGACTGGAAAGGATCTCTAGTGAGGGTATGAAAGAAAGAAACCCAAATCTCCAGTCCACCCCCACCCTGCAGCCCCTGAGCGTTGTCCACTGTGTCTTGGATTCTTGGGAAGAAATGAAGTCAGTGCACATAGTGATGCGGGTCCAAGTTAATAATCAATATAGAGGAAGGAGAAAGGATGTTCAATATTTAAACATGTCAGAGCGCTGGGTTTGTTTGCCAGTTACCGCCCTCCGCCTTCTTCCTGAATGGGTTCTATAAAACTGAGCCTTCCTTCCCCAACCCTGCAGCTGGCATCTGACACCAGTGACTTACATAGAAGGGGAAATAGTGCCTTTTCTGGGCAGCCCCTCCCCACAGCTTGCCGCCTTCTCAATTTTTGTTGCCTTTCTTGAAGGAAGAGGATGACAATGGAAACTAAGTTTCTTATTGTTTCATAACAACCCCTGGAGCACCGGTGAGGAGTTGACAGCTTTAGGATCATGTCCAGAGTTGTCTTAATTTTCCCAGATTTGCTTCTTTGAAACTCTCTCATATTTTAACATAAATGTTGTGCTTTGGTTCTTATATCTAACAGATTAAAAAGTCTAAACAATGAATCATACCGTTGTGTTTAAGAAACATCGCTCTAAGTATACATACTAGATACGTTCCTTAAAAGTTGCCTGTAATGCAGAATTCTGTGAATCAATTCCTTTTTTCTTCTTGACACACATTATAGGAAGGGAAGAGCATTCCTTTGGGGAGGAGGGAAAAACATTTGGCCCCAAGACATAATAAAATCATGCTTAAGAATGCAGCAAACTTTAAAGTCTCTTAGTTAAAGGAAATCAATACTTTTATGATGAAATATTAATAATACTCAAAAAATAAGCAAAACTACAAATGCAGAAGAGCCAGGGTGATTTGTAATGTTGGACACATTAGCTTAGCATTCGTAAGGAGGAACAAAGGGGAAAGAGAGCAAACCTAGCCCATTGAAGAAGCCCTTTCAGTTCCTAATAAGTCCCCTTTTTGTGGGTTTTCTATCAAGAAGACACACACCTCCCCGTAAGTGCCGGCGTTACTTCCAAGCATTTTGTTGAAACTACCAGTGTTGGAAATGAAAGGGTGGATGTAGCTGGAGAGAGGAACACACACAGGTGTGTACACACACACACTCCCACACACACGTGCAGACGGGTCAAAGAGAAATGGCGAGTTTGTTTGAATACACTGCTGGCTGTTCCCTCTGTCCTCGTCCTCCATGAATTGTTCCGGTAGAAATCTTTATGAAAGGTGGACTTAGAGTACATTGAACCATATGAATTGGCTGTTTCTGTAGGTTACGTTAGTTGAAAATGGCCGTTTCTGTAGGTCACGGCAGTTCCACATGGTTCAAGCTCATCCAACTCAAAGAAATGGAAACAGAATAGTCACGTGTCTTGAATGCAATGTAACATGAGGTTTTTAAGAATCTAGATGAGAATAACTTTTTCTCATAAACAATTTTCGTAGAAATCCCTTAAACCTAGACATTTTAAGTTATTTTAGAAAAGCGCTCTCGTGTCTCACTTTATTAACTACTAAAACCCTCAGTCATAATGGCTAACGTGAGGAAGATTTTCGTTTTGTGTCATGTTCTTTTCTCCAAAGAGCTGGGCCGTTTCTTTTGCTATGTACCCCTTTGTCTA
This sequence comes from Sapajus apella, assembly GCF_009761245.1. NCBI lineage: Eukaryota > Metazoa > Chordata > Mammalia > Primates > Cebidae > Sapajus > Sapajus apella. The sequence continues at coordinate 3,650,417 of NW_022436991.1, read as the reverse complement.
AAGGGGTATGAAAATCCCAAGCTGGGCGTGGGGGCTCACACCTGTAATCCCAGCACTGTCAGAGGCCGACGTGGGCAGATCACATGAGACCAAGAGTTCAAGACTGGTCTTGGCAACATGGTAAAACCCCACCTCTACAAAAAATAGAAAAATTAGCCAGGCATGGTGGTGTATACCTGTAGTCCCAGCTACTCAGGAGGCTGAGGTGGGAGGATCGCCTGAGCCTGGCAAGGTCAAGAGGCTGCAGTGAGCTGGGATCATACCACTGCCCTCCAGCCTTAGGAACAGAGTGAGATTCTGTCTCAAAAAAAAAAAAAAATCCCAGTTATTACATCACTGGGCCCAAGTTCCAGGCACCATAAATTCCAGCCGAGGACTCAAAACAGCAAGTGCTACCTGAACGTTTACATTGTGTTTAATGCTTTAATCCTCAAGACCCCTAAGGTGTTCTCACTCTGCTTTTTACTAGAGAGGACATAGGCTCGTGGGGTAAACAGGTCCCCTGCTGTCACATGCGCAGACCCCCGGCCCTCTCCCCACCACTGTATCCTGTAGTCAGAGTGAAAATGACAGACCCAGAGCCAAGGAAGTGCTCTTCTCAAGTGTTCTTCCCCCACAGATAACAGAAGGCTCATGTGCAGCCATCTGATTGGCATTGTCCCACAGGGCTGCCAAGGCAGACGTCGACAGAGCCCTGTCCACTTAACAACCTCAGCCACGGCCTTTTGTAGCTTGTCCTGGGCTGATATCCATCGTGGCCTTTCTGTGGCTCTGCACACATTCCCTGATTCTATCTGACTCACATAGTTCCAGATAGTATCTTCAGTTCTTGTTGTAGATGATGTGTCCTAGGACGTCATCAGCTGTCGGTCTGGCCTAGCCTCAATCTGTTAAAACACACGGTAGAAGAGGCTTTGGTGAGGTGGGCCAGCTTCAGAAATTAACCACCTACCTTGCAACATCAGAGTCCTGGCGAACACAAGCAAATGGAATGGGACCACAGGCGTCCTGCTCTCTGCCTTGGGTGAGAACTAAGTATGTGTCAGCTGCACATGCCTTTTGCAGAGAATCAAAACTAATTCCCTTGCCCCTTTGTACACTGCCGTCTCCTGGAACACATGGGGCAGGCCGAACATGTCAGTGTAGGATACACACCGCACGGCTTCCCTGCTTCCCGCCCAAAAGGTCAAAACGAAGCTGATGGGATAAGAGACTTGCTGGGGAAGAATCTCGGGCTCCTGGCTGAGTGCGGTATGCTCACGCCTGTTAGCCCAGCACTTTGGAAGGCCAAGGTAGGTGGACCAGCTGAGGTCAGGAGTTCAAGACCAGCTTGGCCAACATGGTGAAACCCATCTCTAGTAAAAATAGAAAAAAATTAGTCGAGCACGGTGGTGCATGCCTGCAGTCCCCGCTACTTGGAAGGCTGAGGCAGGAGAATCACTTGAACCTAGGAGGCAGAGGTTGCAGTAAGCCGAGATTGTGCCACTGCACTGCAGCCTGGGTGACAGAGTGAGATTCCATTTCAAAAAAAGAAAAAAACTAGTCTGGTGCTCCTTGGCCAGCCAGATCCTTTGGGGGGCCATCCTTTGCGAACAGGGCTGTAGTGACCCACCCCACTCCTGATTTCACTCCCATCAGGGTCAGTGAGCGCCTGTGCCCGGAAGTCTGCTGGGCGCTGTCTAACCCACCTTCCTCCCGCTGCCGTTTCAGCCCTGCCTACTGCCTCAGTAGAGAGGCAGCCCAGATGGCCACCGCTGAGCTTGCTAGTGCCTTGGCTGAGAGACCGTTGTGGAACTCTTTTCTTGCTAATGTACAGATGGTAATACCAGTGGAAGAGGGCAGGGGCTGGGTGAGGCAGGGACCCAGTCCTTGGGAATCCAGCCCAGCTCTGGTGACCCTCGGTTCTAGAAATCCAAAGCAGGGTTGCACCACTGTGAGAGATTCCGAGATCGATGTCCCCCATGTGCCAGCCAACCCTCTGCAGCCTGGATAAGTGCTCATGTGAGATGCACACGTTCCTCACATTCACACAGCCCAGATGCCCCTGCCCCTCTGGGTAGCAAAAGGGACATTAAGACTTGGTGCTCCCCATGGGTGGTAGCCCGTACAGGCATGCCTCCACCCGACAGCAAAAACATTTCTATGGGCACACTTAGGACAGAAATGACACAGAGAGAACGCAAGATACTGAAAGACCATTTTTTCTTTTCTGCAGGTTTTCAAGTATAGTGCTTAAAATCCAACAGAATTTATCCATGGATAAAGAGCTATAGGCTAAAAGATACTGCAAGTTCCCAGCTATTTTTGTATGTTGGACATGTTATCCCCTGAAAAGCAACCAGAAATAAAAAGCCTTCAAGTGTTGTGAAGTGTAGCCCAGTCAGTGATGTTGAGGTTGCCCGTGGTGGCGGCTCAGGCTTGGCCAAGGGAGGCCATAGGAACATCCCTTTCCGAGGTGCCTGATGTGTAGACCTGCCCCCTGGGCTGGACAGGAAGAGGCTTCTTCAGCACCAGTGCACAGGAAGAAAACCAGAAATCACCATTTGGGGCAAGTCCCTAATTGACCCCAAAGCATAGAGCTTTGTGCACTGAAACAGTAAATCATTTAAGACTCATTAAAGAGATACTGACAAGGGCAAATACCTGAAGCCTTCCCAAACTTCAGGGTCCTAGCAGTGAGGGAGGGAACTTCCGGAGGCCCCCAAGGGTCCTGCAGGCTCGTGGCATCACTGCCATCTGGCCCCTGCCCACTTGTCAGTAGATGCTTTTGTTTTACTGTAGATTCCTAAGAGGAGCCCCGGGCAAGGACCACATGGCCTGTGGTGGATGTGCTGTTGTTGGACTTGATTCTGAACGCTGCTTCCTCAGCCCCCAACATATGCTCTTTGAGCAGTCCTGGGTAGTTAGGGCTCTGTGCCCTGTCTTCCTAAGGTGGCTTTCCTAGGGTAGTCCCCCACTGAGTGGCCCCTAGCCTCTGACTGCCCTTGGGCATTGCTGTCATCTTGCCGGGGGGTGGCGGGGTAGGATCAAGAGCCGCTTCTTGAGTCGGAAGCACAAACAAGAATGTTTTATGTCGCCTGTGGATCTTTCTAGTAAGCCACAGTCTGTCCAGAGCCACCAGCTGCTGAAGTCCCAGACTTAGTCACCTCCCAGCCCCCCATCTCTCACCCCAGGGACCTGGCAGGCTGCACTGGGAGGTGAAAGGGCAGATCCAAGGAAGGAGCCGGTGCGGGGAGAAATAAGGCCACGCACGCTTGCTGTCTTCAGTTTGTGTGTGAGGTCACAGGGCCGATTGATTTTTTTACTGTTTCCCAGCATCGTGATGGGTGGTGAGAAAATATGAACACTGCATCGTCAGACCTGAGCCGCAGCCTCGGAATGAATTTGCTAATGAAAGGCAAGCTCAGGGCGCCCATGCCCCACGATCCTCATTCACGGCAGAGACTGTGGAAAATGCATGGGTTGCTTCTCCAGTGGGTTTTATATTACGCTTTGCAATCTGCAACAACCATAAATCAGTGTAGGTTTTTGTTAGGGTGGGCAACTCTCCTCTCCAAATCTTAGAGCTTATCCTAAAAGAGGTCTATTGAAAACTGTACTTCTTTGATGCACCTCTGAGACTTTCTTAGTCACATACCTCAGACTCAAAAGCCACCCATCTCCAGAGTTTGGCCAAGGTGGCTCTAAGGTGTGACACACACCTTGGGATTAAAAACAGAGGCTGGAGGCCAGGTGCGGTGGCTCTCACCTGTAATCCCAGCACTTTGGGAGGCCAAGGCAGGTGGATATCACCTGAGATCAGAAGTTCGAGACCAACCTGGCCAACATGGTGAAATCCCGTCTCTACTAAAAATAGAAAAAGTAGCTGGGCATGGTGGCGCATGCCTGAAGTTCCAGCTACTCAGGAGGCTGAGGCAGGACAATCACTTGAACCTGGGAGGTGGAGGTTACCGTGAGTCGAGATCACACCATTGCACTCCAGCCTGGACAACAGAGCAAGACTCCACCTCAAAAAATAAATAATAAAAGAGGCTGGAGAGCTCTCTGGTTACATACAAACGACTCACACATACAGATGGCTTGGGTTGGGGTTACCCACTTCTTAATTTTCAAAAAGAGTATGAATGAAGCTGTCAGCATTTTCCAGATCAGCAGGTGTTACGTCAAAATCCAGATACCCAGCTTCTCTTGAAGAACTGGAGACTGTGGCCATGCTGAGGTCCATGTTCTCACACAACAGCAGTCAGGAAAAGCTGGGATCTGCGCCTTCTGGTTTTCCCCAGTCTCCACCAGTCCTGGCCATCTCCCTGGCACAGAAGCTGAATGTCCCGTGATCTGCATGTATTAGCATGCCTGCATCGTTGTTTTAATAGAAGAGAATGGTTTCTCAGTGTGCATGTGTCTGTTAAATAAGGGGAAACAGATGACAGACGGAGAGGACCACTGGCATTTTACCTCCGGCCCTTCCTCATTACATTACCCGGCTGGCTAGCCTTGCCCCGTCTGTGATTTTCAAAAGTAGGATCCACAGAAGTGTCTAGAAAGGGGAGGGGAAGTCCCTCCTTGGTAACGCTCCATGCCAGCCCCAGGCAGTTCCGTTTTCATCTCATGTATAAATTGGAGTTTCACTATTTAGAAAAAGTGTTTGAAAAGGGCTGTCATAGGGCATTATCTTTGCAGAATGAGGTTCCATCTGCATTCAGGAAGGTGTATCTCCCATGAAGCTACTTTCAAAGACATGCCCCAGGAGGGTTCATGGGACAGAAACCTGGCAGGTGAATTGGTGTGTGGTGTAGGTCACCTGGTACAGTTTTCCCTTGTGGTCTTGGCTCCTAGGAAGCTCGGAGTTGAATGGTAACATTAACTTCCCATAGCTTCAAGGCTTTCTGATATAACTTGTCACCTTTTATTGTTGGGCTCTTATCATTTACTTTTTGTTTTATTAGCTTTCAGTATTTACTATATATGGCATCGAGGTTTGGGTTTCTAAATGTAACATAAGCCATCTCAAATCCTTCTTGGAAACAGGCAGTATATACGTGCATCTGTAGGGGATGAGGCAGCAGGATGAAGTTAGTGTTTTTGAGTAGAGTGGAGAATCCCCAAATTGAAATAAAAGCCAACTGGGTTCCTTCCCTTTCAGCTCCCTAAAAGGTCCCTGTGGAATCCCCTATAAGCTCAGGTAGTTTTCACATCTTCCAAGCGTAGATTTTTTTTTTAAGCCTGAAATAGTTGCACTTTAGTCACATGGCCAGTATCCTCAGAGTAATCATGTGCAAAGCAGCACCAATTCCAGGCAGGCCTCAGAGGCCGAAGGGCCTCTGTACTCCCTTGGAGATTCAGAAAACCTTTGGTGCAAGCCCACCTGCACACATCTAAGCCCTTCCCTCCCTTTGGTCTCTCTTGGGCCTTGCTCTTTCTGGGTCTTTTTTTATTTTTTTATTTTTTGAGACGGAGTTTCATTCTGTAGCCAGGCTAGAGTGCAGTAGTATGATCTTGGCTCACTGCAACCTCCACCTTCTGGGTTCAAGCAATTCTCCTACCTCAGCCTCCCAAGTAGCTGGGATTACAGGTGCACACATCCACACCCGGCTGATTTTTTTGTATTTTAGTAGAGACAGGGTTTCACCATGTTGGCCAGGATGGTCTCGATCTCCTAACCTCATGATCCGCCCACCTTGGCCTCCCAAAGTGCTGGGATTATAGGCGTGAGCCACTGTGCCCAGCCTCTTTCTGGGTCTTAACCATTGTGGCTTGGTGTGAACCCAGACAAAAACTCTGCCCCATCTTTGCTTTCTACCCGGAAAGTCCACTTGCAACACATGGGAAAGAGTTGACGAAGTGTTTCCTAAAGATTTGAGGGGTCATGGGGTGGGTCACCTCCCACCTCACTTGCCCCTTTCCCTCTTTCTCTTCAGCCCACCACACCCAGATTCCACCAGGCACGTATGGGACAGGTTTCTATGCACCAGAAACCCTGGGAGCCAGCCAGTCCCTTGTCCCTAGGGGACTTAACTCACATCCTGCATTAACAAAGTTTTTTCCCCAACTATATCAGTTAACATTAAGTTCAACTACATAGTAAAGATAAACTCAAAAGGGAAGTTCATTTCCCTGTCAAATAAAAGAAGCCTTGTAGTCAAGAGCTAACACAAAGGCATCAGGGACCCAGACTCCTTCCTGTTCAATGCTCTGCTGTCCCTAATGTGTGATTCATACTTATAGCTCAGGGTAGCAGCTGGAGTTCCAGCCATCACTTCCATTTTCTGGGAAGCGGAATGGAGGAGGATATACCCACTTGTCTTTTAGAGAGCCTTCCAGGAAATCCCACATGCCACATTTATTTCTGTCTCACTGGTCACAACTTAGTCACTTGGCCACGCCTACCTTCTGGGTTCTGTAACTGCAGCTGAAAGGGAGAATGAGTGTTGAAAGACAGCTAACAATATCAAGAACACTGTCCAAAACACTCTTCTTTTTGCTTTTTTTTTTTTAAGCCTTCTCAATAAAGTGAACAAAACCCTCTTAACCCAGAAAATTCCAGGTGCTAGCTGTTAATATAATGATAATCATCACACTAAATATCCAAACATCTTGGCGGTCCAATTTCTTATGCCCTACTAGAGTAGGCCGACTCCTACACAACCGTCAAGGTCCCAAGACTGGGCAGAGCTGCTGCAGGAGCACAGGGAGAGAACAGTTAACCCCACCTGATGCAAAGACGCCTACCAGGCTGGTGCTGAGCTGTGTGAGCCATGAAGAATGGGGCAGGGATTTGTAAAGACAGAAAAGAAGCAAGGGAGAACAGCCTAGCAAAGGTTGAAAGCAAGTGGTTCTTGCTAGCAAGTCTGAGGACCGACCTAGGTTGCTGGAGGCAGATCACCGTATTTCTACATCCCCACTCCCCCTACACACACCCAGTGATTCTGGGATTGTAGGAGGGCCTTGACTCCAAAGGCCTCTGGGGGTTCGAACTTCCCTGAGTCCTATGGATCTGACCAACAATCTAGGCAGAAAAAGCTGAGATTATCAACTCAGATGCCTGCATGGCCAGACAAGTTGTAAGAGCAGAAAACCAGCTCTGCTTATCTCCCTCCTATTGCTGTCCCGTAGGAATGGGACCCCGTAAAGCCAGATCTTTTCATCTTTTAAGAAACCAGAAATCCTGGTCTGTGCATAAAATCTCCCAACGTGTCAATGGTGATACCTCCAGCAAGCACGCACATCACGTAAATAAGCAAAGCAAAGCTTATGCGCAACCCTAGGCCACTGCTGGCCCGCTCTGAATCTTGAATCACATGGTAAAGTGATTCTTAGTGGGGAAAGCTTAAAGACCCAGAGAAGAGGAGGAGGGGGGCGTGTCCAACGTCTCAAAGTCAGTTTGGGCAGAGCTTGGATGCAAACCTGGGGTTCTGACTCCAAGCCCAGTGCTCCTTCTATCAGTGGGCCTAAAAATAGAAGACTGACCTTTTTGTGGTATTTTTGGGCTTGACAAATGCCAGAGCGTTATTCATTAGTTCATCTTCCCAAAATAACTGGCTATACACAGCCAGAGGGCAACAGGAAGACCCTGGGCTGCCCCACATGAAACTGGGCGCTCCTGGGATGCAGGGGTTGTGTCTCATCGTGGGCATAGGTCCCCCAACTGTTGGAGTGGCCTTCCTGGCCCTCCTCTTGGTGAGTCCAGGGGACAGAGCCTCAGAGGGCAGAACAGATCTCAGGAGGATGTTAAGATCGGGAGCTTGAGTCCGTCCAGCTCCCAGGCAGCTTATGTTCCTTCCATCATCCTCCCTTTTTTTCTTTTTGGTTTAAAATCAGGTTTATAATAGGAGTCTTGGAAAATTCAGACAAGCACAAAAAATAACAATAAAACTCACTGCAGTACAACTACCTGGTTCTCTCACTGCGTCGGCTTCAATCCCTCTAGTCTGCTTTCTCTGCCATGGACAAGAGAGCATGCATTTTTTTACAAGAGCAGAAACATATGGGACATGCTTTTTCTAACCCTTTTCATTGACTCCATCTTGAGCATTTCCCCTGATGCTTAATCATCTCTTATCAGCATCTTGGTTGGCAGCAGGGAATTTCATCATCTGAATAGATTAGAATTCACTTAGCCTTGCCCCAGTTCTTGGACATATCAGCCGTCTTCTGTTCTCTGTTCTGCACACCAGTAGGTTGAATGTCCTTGTAGTTTGGTATGTGGATCTACCCAGTGTTGTCTGCAGGTGTGGAATTGGTCAGATGGTGTGAACGGCCGTACAGTCTCATATATACGTTTTGCAGGATGTTCTTGAAACATACCCAGGGAGCGCCAAGAGTGTTATCTAGAGAGGATCTCAGGGAGGCCTGTTTGCCTGCATCCCTGTACCACAATCTTTGGCTCGTCTGTGTGTTTGCATGTACCTGGCAGCCCGTGTGTGTTTGATTCATGCACCAAAAGCCTCTGGCAACTCCGCCAAAGCTAGTTCATCAAGGACTGCCTGGCTGAGATGAAGCAGGAACCAGAGGACAGGGCGCTCCGGCCATGGGTGTTCATCCTAAATTCTCACCAGCACTCTCCTGATTCTCTGATGTGCCGCCACCTAGATTTGGGGAAAAGCCCCTTGAAACTGCAGGTGGGGGGCCTCGGGCATCCAGCAAAAACAAAAAAAAAAGAAAAAAACTCACTTGTTTTTCTCTTTTCCTTTCTGGTCTCATTGCCACTGGGAAAGGGAGAGAGAGTGGAAAGGCGGGAGGTGGGATTTTTAGTAGCAGCAGGTGAGGAAGAGATGTGTTCAGTTACCTCTGCTCAGCTAGACCCTGCAAATGGGTGGGATCAGGGGCTGGTGATTTTTGTTTTTATGTTCAGCTCAGTACATGCAGATTTTACTGCCAATCTATGACTTGATCCCAGCCCATTCCCAAAATGAAAGAAGTGAAGCATCCTGACTGTAGTGCCGGCTTCTCATCTGCTACCCCACACGTCCCACTGCAGATGACTTTTGATAACAAACCAGGGCTTTAAAGAGAGCAAGAGAAAACACATGTCTTCTTAGAAGGGGCATGTGACCACCTTGGCAACAGCCGTGTCGTTGATCCATTCCAGCCAGGGTTGTTATCGGGAGCGTACAAGGTGTAATCCCCACTCTGTTACGACACTGGCTGGCCCTCTGTTCTTGGCCCTGATAAATAGGCACCTCGGGAAAAGCCATCTTGACATTTTGATTTGTTAAGGGGTAATTCATTTTCAAGGAAAGTAAACAGCTTGTAAACTGGGGGGTTTACCGCTCTAAGTGATTAAGAAGTGAACAGCTATAAAACTGGTTCTGTGAGGCTGTGGCTGAGTGTCCCCAAGGAATGTTCCTGCCCGGTGTTTGGATTTGCCGGATGTTTGCCATAGGTCGTCTGAGCCGGCGCCTGACACACACACAATATATCATGTTGTACCTCTTCCTGAGAACTCCAGCTACATCCATCCTGCCTTTCTCTCCGCAAGCAGATCTCTGCCATAGGTGTGGACAAGAAATACCCTCCATACAAGAGGAGCTGGTGCTCAGGATGGCCACCTCGCTCGGTGACTAACCCTGCTCCCAGCTGGCCCCACACACTTGCCATTATGGTCGATGCTTGTTACGTCATCCCCAAAACCCAACTCGTGGTATAAATAGGGCCCCTACCTTTTAAGGAGCTGATCTTTAGACAAAAACGGCTTCACATTAACCTGAGTACAAACATCCTCTCCTTGGTGGCCAGGAGAAGAGTCCTGCTAAGCCCTAAGCCGGAGAGACAGAGCCACAGGTCCCATCCATAGGTGAAAGGAAGCAGGCTGAGGGAATGAGGGACATGCCCATGGCCCCACAGCTGGTAAGTGAGCAGAGGAGGGCTAACCCCTGGTACCAGAGCCTGGGCTTCATCCCCTGCACCAGATGGGCACACTGCTTCTGTCCAGAGCCAGGTAACAGGTAACCTGGCCAAAAAAAAAAAAAAAACTTTTTTTTTTTTTTTTTTTTTTTTACTTTATTTATATATTTATTTTGAGAAAGAGTCTCACTCTGTTCCCTGA
>NW_022436991.1:3586409-3640272 GCF_009761245.1 Sapajus apella | reverse complement strand
GAGCTGGAGTGCAATGGCATGATCTTGGCTCACTGCAACCTCCACCTCCCAGGTTCAAATGATTCTCCTGCCTTAACCTCCCAAATAGCTAGGGATTACAGGTGCCCGCTACTATACCCAGCTAATTTTTTTTTTTTTTTTTTTTTTTGTATTTTTAGTAGAGATGGAGTTTTATCATGTTGGCCAGGCTGGTCTTGAACTCCCGACCTCATGAATCATCCGCCTCGGCCTCCCAAAATGCTGGGATTACAGGCATGAGCCACTGAGAGTGGCCTTCTAAAAAAACCTTTTAGTCTTTGCAGGCCATGTGGTCACTATGGCAACTGCTCAACTCTGATCGAGAAAGCAGCCGGGGTCCGTGTAAACAAAGGACCGTGGCTTCTTCCAGTGAAACTTTACTTATCAAACAGGCAGCAGGCTGCAGCACGCCAACCCTGCTAACACCCTGCTGCCTTTCTGAGTTTCCAGAAAGGTGAGGTCAGAGCCTGAAGGGCCTTCTGGAAGTAGTGTCAGTGGAGAGCTGGACCATGTGAGGTTCAAGCAGGGCAGGTGATATGAATGAGGTCCCGGGCTGGCTGTCGTGAATGCATTCACTTGAGGAGTGGCAAGGCCTGGGGGAATGACCAAGAGGGTTGAGATTCCCTCTCTCAGCTGGAAGGACTCACCCCCCACCATATCTCCACCCCAATTTGCGGCTGCTTCTGTACTACCAAACACCATCACCATGGGTCCTGCCCAGCTCCTAGGGACTGAAGTCATAGCCTGCAGAAAACCACATGTCCACCAGAAGAGGGGCCCCTGGGCCGGATAAAAGGGATTTTGACTTATCATAAAGAACACGTCAGGCCAGGTGTGGTGGCTCACACCTGTAATCCCAGAACTTTGGGAGGCCAAGGCAGGAGGATCACTTGAGTCCAGGAGTTCAAGACCACCCTGGGCAATATAGTGGGACCCTCCATCTCTACAAAAAAAAAAAAATTAGCTGGGCATGGTGGCACATGCCTGTAGTCCCAGCTAACTCAGGAGGCTGAGGCAGGAAGATCACTTGAGCCTGGGAGCTCAAGGCTGTGGCGAGCTGAGGTCACACCACTGCACTCCAGGCCGGGCAACAGAGTGAAACCCTATCCCAGAAAAACATAAAGAACAAACAGATATACTGAGCTCTCACCATGTGCCACACCCTGTGCTGGGGCTTGACAAAAGTTACCTCATTTTATCCCCACAACAGTGGGGTCATCAGAGCAGGTAATATACCTCCTGGATGTAGCTGTTAGAGACTCAAGAGAAACACGATAGCTATCCATGTGTCTGGTGCGTCCTTGCAGGAAGCAGGGTTGCGCCCAGGTCTGAGTATCTCCAAGATGAGGGGCTCGTCCATCCCCACTGTGTCGGTTTACCACAGAAAGGTGCAGCAGACCCCACCTCCAGGTCCCAGAGTTGCTGAGGACCATTTGAGACCGTCATCACTAGCTCTTCACCAGAGCTTTCGTTGTTCCTGAACCTGGCTCTCCTAGAACCTGAAGGGCAGAGCAGATTCTCTGTAAAGAAGGTCCAGGGCACTCCCCTCCTGCCCGGACGTGACTTCAGGGCGTGAGTCAGGTGCCCTTCCTTGGGCACCATCAGCAGAGACCGCGAGACTCTACCATGAGGGCATGTAGCATTCCTGGGTGAATTTGCCACGAGAGGCTGCATGTCCCTCTTCAAGGACACAGCTGGCGAGCTGCCGAGCCAGCATCAGACACTTGGATTGACGACTCGTGGCCCCACTCTCAGCTCTGTGGCTGGTTATACTCTTTTCCTTGAATACCTTCCAAATGTGACTGGGTCAGACCCACGGCCAGCGAGGTCAGCCTGTTCCAGCAAACAGAGCAAGGGACTGGGGTTGGGTTGCTCAGCGGAAGCGTGACATTGAGGTCCCCAGGCCTGCTCTTTGCTTCCATTTAGTCACCTGGTACCTTGTCTTGCAGGCTTCGCCGTGGCCCAGTGCATAAACCAGCACAGCTCCCCATCCCTGTCCTCGAGGTCACCACCCTCCGCCAGCGGGAGCCCCAGCGGCAGTGGGAGCACCAGCCACTGCGACTCGGGAGGCACCAGCTCGTCCTCTACCCCCTCCACAGCTCAGAGCCCCGCAGGTATTGGCCACGTGATTCTGTGATGGGGGGGCATTTGGGGAACCCCGTGATCCTTGCCATTACCAAAACCCCTGACCTCCAGGTCCTCCTGGTCACTGAAGGATGCTGCCGCTCAGGTGATGTACACCTGCAGCCTCTAGAGGTGTCTTAACGTGATGTTCCCTCCCGAGCTGGGTTAACTCCCAGATGGGGAAGAATTGCTCCTTTTTCAGGCCGGTCCCCACCGAGGCCACGACTGACTGCAGAGCTGATGGGCAGCAGGCGGGCCACACCTAAACCAACCCCATCGTCACCTCTACAGTCTTAGGTTTCCTGAGGTGATTGTTTGCAGTCTGGGAAAAGAATCGTGTTCCTGCTAATTTTTTTTGCCTCTATAACATCCGAGTTTTGTCCTTAAATGTCGTGCGGTCCAGTTGTCTGAGTAGGCATGCACTTTGCCACCCGTTGGAGACTTTGGTAGGATGTGATAAAGTCATATCTTGCCATCCTTCAACTTACTCCACTTCAGACATGGCACAGAGGGAATCCAGGAGTGAATGGGAGCCCCTGGAGTCAGCCTAGAATGGGACATGCCCCTGCTCCTCATTCTCCGCTGCCGTGAGCTCTTCCCTGCGCAAGTTGTGGGGAGTACAGATACCAGGCCTCTGGAACGACGTGGCCCCACATTGTAGCCAGAGGAGCAGGGAGGGGCGTCCATGGCCTTAAGCCAGCAAGATGCTTCATGGCCCGGCAGCATCCCCCTGCCATGGGTCTAGGGGATTATGCCAACTGCCTGCACTTCTGATTGGGGACCCTCAGTGTCCTTCACTGTTCCTGCAGGGTCCCCTCCAGAGCCCTCACTCATCGTATTTCAGGGGCACCTGGCCCGACTTTCATTAATTTATGGATGATGCATCATGACAGGACGTAGGCCACTGCAGAACCAGGGAGGTCGAGGGCCCTTGGTCCCCATCCTTTCAGTACCAGGAGCCAAGGTCTCCCCGGGCACCTACACCTCGCTCTCAGGCACTTCCACATTTTGCATTTCCAGTTCATATCTCTGGCTCAGAGCACCTCATCTCGCCTGTGTCCATCCCATACACACACAGTGTTGCTTCCATTTCCTCTTGACTTTACGAGGCCCAGGCAGGAAGGTCACCCCACAGCCACCTCACTGAGTCCCTCTTCCACTCGGCACCTGCTCCAGGACATGACCACCCCTTCTGAGCTGTTTCTAAGCCCAATTTAATGTTGGCTACACATTTAAGCAGATGCCACTGCTGTTGCCAGGCTCGTAGCTGGGAAATTCCAGCAAAGCCTCTTCCAGGAGCCAAGGTGCACCCTCAGTAGCCCTCTTGATCCCCGTCTCATGCTTGCTCAGGGATAGGCATGCAAGGTTGTGTGTTCATGTGCCTGTGTGCACATCCACCTCCTGCCTGTGCGTGCACGCTTCTCTGTCTGCATGGACACCCCAGCACATATATTCACCATTGCACTGGGGATGACAGCTCCCTTTCCCGTGTAGCTATAGTCACCTTTCTGTCATTTTTAAGGACGCACAGCCAACAGCTAAGTGAACAAAGAGGCATACACCTCTTTGCCTAAAGTTAAAACCAGCAAAGACCCACACTATCAAAAATGGGCCTCTGTATATGGATGCCCACGTGAACGTGACCCCTGAGGCGTCAGCTCTGCACTTTTCCAGAGGCTGGTGTCTGTGGCGTGTGCTAGTCTTTTCTCTGGGCCTCCCTCAGCCCCTTTGTCCCTACCCCCACCATCCCCTGCATAGTGCCAGTGCTGTGTCTTCTTATCTCAGAAATCCAGTGGCTGTTAGCCTGGTTGTCAGGTGGCCAGGCAGTTCCATTTGCTAAGTGAGAGTCAGGACCTCCGAGGTGTCTGCTCCCATTTGGTGTGTCCGCAGCAGGCCTGCGGAGACAAGTGTGTAGATCCCCATTCTTTATGTAGCTTGACAGTAAAAGCCTGAGGCCCAGCCTGCCTGTCCAGCTCTGCAGACACTGAGATAACTCACCTCTTGTTGAAGGGCCTGGCCCAGCGGGCAGCCTGGGCTTTACTCTTACCAATGCCTCGGGATGCAGCTATTGATCCCTGGCAGGAGAGTGCATCAGAGCCCACAAGCTCCTCCCTGCCTTGAGGCCAGACTTCCAGGCCAGTGTGCAGTCTCCCTCCCAGTCCACCCAAAACAAAGCATATGGGCTTCCCATGTTCCCTGTAGGGGTGGATCTAACCAGATGGCTACAACATCTGCCTGCTATTCCACTAAGCCACGCAGGAGAGAAAGCCAAGAACAGGAGAAGGGAGACAGTTCTGTTGGGATGGGAGCCTTTCTGCCAGTTGCCTGATTCGACATCTACTCAGAGTATGGCCCAGCATTCAAGCCTTTGATGAGGGAAGGTCGCCCTGTGCGGCTCGCTCACCCAACTTTCCACCAGCTGGGGGTCTGGCCCTCATTCACAAGAGATGACATCCTTGGAGGGCCAGCCCGGCAGCAGGGTGAGCTAGGGCCTCTCCTCCAAGCCCATTCATCCTAATTGCCCACTGCCTTCAGCCTGGACAGCAGAAGCCAGCTGCAGCACCCCCAAGGGGCAGCTTGTCCGCAGAGTGGTTTTTGAGGGCACAGTGCTAAGTCAGAAGCATTCCTGTCCCTGTGATTCTGAAGACTCCCAGAGTCCAGGAAGCTCCGTCTTGTAGAGAGCAACTGCCAGACCCTCGGAAGTCAGAACTAGCAAACCCCAGTGGCTTTGTTGCCGTTGATTTGTTTTTTGGTTTTTTTGTTTGTTTGTTTTTGAGACGGAGTCTTGCTCTGTTGCCCAGGCTTCCAAGTAGCTGGGATTACATGTGTGCACCACCATGCCCAGCTAATTTTTGTATTTTTAGTAGAGATGGGGTTTCACCATGTTGGCCAGGCTGGTCTCGAACTCCTGACCCCAAGTGATCTGCCCGTCTCAGCCTCCCAGAGTGCTGGGATTACAGGCATGACCATCATGCCTGGCCCGCCTTTGCCGTTGAAAGCACACTTTGCATGTCCAGGTGCTTGGCTGGGAAATTGCACGAGACATGCCATCTCCCAGGTGATGAGACAAACCCAGTTTTCCATGGCTCTGGCATGTGGTTTTGAACACTTGAATTGTTCAAGGGTGTTAAAAGCTGGGAGTGCTCTCTGCGCTATTTTGACAGTTGTTGTGGCCCAGGCACGTGGGCTCCTGCTGTAGCCACCACAGGGCCCTCTCTGTGCACCTGCTGTGTGGCATCCCAGTAGACACTCCTCCTGAAGTTGCGCCCACCTGTGCCATACACCATGCTTGTAAGCACTTCATAGATGTCCCCTTGTCAAATCCTGCCACACTCCACCTCACACTCTACAGTAGAAAACACAGGGGCCCAGAAAGGCAGTGCAACTTGGCCCAGAGGATGCAGCTAGCCAGCAGAGGAGCCAAGATCTGAAGCCTAGCCTTGGCAACCCTAAAGCCCACGTTCCACCTTCTGAAACAGCTAGCAGAATATCCAATGCAGTTCCCAAGACTGTCTCAGGCACCTCCAAGGTGTCCCGGAGACCCGGGCCCCCGTCTGGATCCTGGTTGGAGGCAGCCCACAAAGTGCATTCCTCCTTCTAACGTTCATGGCTGCTCTAGGGCCCACATGAAAAGTCACGGCCCTACTCATGAAGGCCTGGTAACATGTGCGGCCCCAGCCAACAGAAGGCTGGGTGGTGTGCACCCCTGTGGGAGGAAGGCCCGGTGCTTTCCTCATATCAGCAGCAAAATGGACCCCAGTGGGCCCACGTGGGTTCATCCCACATGAGGCAGTGAAACCGGCTAATGCTAAATTGGGTTTTCTGCCTCTACCCTGTGTCCAGCTCAGAGGACCTTAGGCTTCCTGCCTAGGTTTGAAAACGCCCCGTTTATCCCAAATACACGTGCTCAGCTTCCCACGGGGACTTCAGGCTGGCTCCCAGGGTTAGGCTTACACTGTCCTCTTGGTTTTGTGGACTTGAGACCTGATCTACGAGGGCTTTCTGCCCACCCAGCCCACACGTGGCCTTCCATTCTCTTAGTGGCTCATCTCCCTGGATCTTGTCTTTCCTGGGTTTGGGCACCCCAGTCCCTGTCCGCCTGAAGTATCTTTTTCTAAGCAAGCAGGATAAGGATGATTAGGATAAGTCCCTGTTATGCGCAGCATTCAGGATGCAGTGTGGCAAAAACTGTGATCTTGCAGGCAGGTGGGGTGGCTGAGGCCCATCAGGTAGCCACCCAGACGGATATATAGTTACAAACAGTGACAAAGGAAAGGTGCAACAGGCCCCGACGGCCGATGCAGAACAGCTGCAGGAGGCTCCCAGAGGTGGTATTGCTGGAGTTGACAGCTGGGGGGCAAGGGGTTGGCTAGGCCCTGGTCCTTTGGGTGTCACGTGAGTCCACCAGGGCCCAAAACCACAATCTCTTGGAGACCAGTGGATTCCTTTTGCCCATCTCCCTGGGGTCTGCCTGTACATTCTGTCTTCCCAAATGCAGACAGGCCATGGGCAGGGGGAGGGCACCTTTGAGGAAGTCCCCATCCAAGCTCGTCACGGCCACAGCCTATGGCCTAGCAGTAGCTTCAGGACCAGCACAGGCAAGGGCCTCTCATCCAGAAAGGGAAAGGGGACAGGGGACAGCCCTGAGGGGTTGCTGGCTCTCTGGTTCCTTCTGCATGTAACACCTGCTTCTGAGCCTCCTTCGCATACCAGAGGCAGAGCCATGGGTGCCCTGGAGTGGCTGTTTCAGTGCTGGCTCCAGATTGAAGGGAGGGTGGCAGGCACCTGTGATCTCAGCTACTCAGGAGGCTGAGGCATGAACCCACAAAGCCAAGGTTGCAGTGAGCCGAGATCGCACCGCTGCACTCCAGCCTCGGCAACAGAGTGAGACTCTGTCTCAAAGCAAACAAAACCACATTGGGTTATGAGCTATGGCCTCCTGATTGTCCCCTGGGGTTTCATAGAAAGAAAGATGGTCTGGCTGCTGTCGGCGCCCCAGTGCACAAAGCCTCCCCACCTTCCCTCCCATCCGGACTCACCCCTGTGCCTGGTCCGAATTAACCCCCATTCACCCCAACACACCTCCCTTTGCGCCAACTGAGAGTCAGATGGCCCAAAACCCACCCACATGCCACTGACCTTGGTAACCACTGTGTCACTGGAGTTTTAAGGACAGAAACCCCAAGTAAGAAGTATTCCTTTTTCTCCTGTTTTCTCTGTGGCATCATCCTTTTTTATTGTGGTAACATATGCCTAACAAACTTTACCATTTTCACCGTTTTTCAGTGTGTAGTCCAGTGGCATCTAAGGACCTTCACAGTGTAGTGCTCTATGGTGTCACTTTCAAGCTGTGCGCTCACCTGTCTTCATCTCTGAGAGTGTGGTTCCTCCCTTCGCAGTGAGATGCTCCTGACGTTTTTTGTTTCAGCCAATTAGAAGCACTGCTGGACCACCTGGCGACTGGTCTCAGCTTTCCTGCTGTGGTTCAGTCTTGGTTTTCAAAGGCATGGGTCACCAGGTTGCTGCCCAGGGAGGTGGCTGAGGGAGAGGCTCGTGGAATGCCTCGAGAATCTGAACTTTCCCAGGACCCAGTGCTGTGCTGTTGGCGTGAGCGTGTGACACCAGGAACCTCCGCGCATGGGGTCAGAAATCTGCTTGATTCACTTAGCTGGTTGGATGCCAGTTCTCCAGCCACACACCCTGCCCTCCTCACGCTGTCCTGGGGATGCAGGGTTTTCGTGTCCTAACTCCTGGGCCACGTCTAAAACTGACAGGTGATTCTGTTCTTCCTTCCCCATGGCTTCCGACCAAGACCAGATGTGGATGAACCCATCTTTCCTTTCTAACAGGACCCCACCTCTCTGTCCCTACCCCGATTCAGCCGCACGAGTGAACAGTTTGGTTCTGAGCGATCCCGACCCTGCCTCATCCTGGGGGTGGTATAGGGGGTGTCTTCTCTGCATGGAGGGCCAGTGCCCCACGCACTGGTGGCCACGACCCTCGCCCCTCATCAGTGCTCAGCGTCCGCTACTGCTCTGTGTCCCCTCTCTCCATGTTGCCTCTGCCGTCCATTGTAAAAGGCTTTCTATGATCTGTCGCTGTGTTTTCCCTCTAGTCAGGAGTGGCAGGAAAGGACGCCGGCGAGTGTTCAGCCTGTCGGAGGCCGACAGTCATGGCGGCCACTGGGTTTAGTGCTCCGAACGGCGGCTGCCACGGCACCTCACGCACAGTCAATTCAGGCAGGTCTCCCCTGTGAGCCGCTCGGGCCGCGACGTCCACTCGCCACGCTGCGTTTCCACAGTCGGCAGGGTCCGTGCTGGCAAGGTGGGCCAAGCTGGGTCTGAGCACAGAGCCATTTGCCAAGGCGGCACTTCCTCAGTTTCCCCCAAAGGTGGCTCTCCCTGCTCCCTTTCTGGCCTCACCTCATCTGAAGACCAGATCCCCTGCCCTTGACCTTCATGGCGGTCCTTCTGAGCCAGGCGTGTGCAGCCGCGAAACGCTGCCCTTCCCTATGAAGTGTGCACCAGCATCAGACTCGGCCGGGTCAGAAGCAGATGCTCCCGCCAAGTCCCCCAGGGGTCCCCCCAGTTTAGGCCACGAGGGTTGGGCGGCAGTTGGCTGGCGAAGTGAGAATTTGTAAAACGCAACCAAGAAGTCTCCTTGTTTCTTTTTTCTTTTCCCTTCTCCCCCTGGCCTTGCTCAAAGATCAGTGACAAATTCAGTCTCATTCCGGCCAGAGGCCAAGAGCCATTTCCCTCATAGATGCACAGATGGATGTCACCCCACCGTCTCCCTTTCTGAGTAGCGCCCACACAGCGGTGAGGCTTGTCCGTGGGCCACCACCCAGCAGCCTGGCTCGCTTTTGGGCCCCCTCTGCTTCCTCCCTGCCGTGATGCTTCTCTGGCTTCTGATGCACTTGTTCGCTGGGAACCTTCTGCCTTCTTTTGTGTTGAAAGCTTATTCTCTGTGAGCTTTGCCCTCCGCTTGTTCTACAAGTACCAACCTTTTCTTCCTCACAACACTCAGCCCCACCTTTCCCAGCCCTTTGCTGGAAATCACCATTTGCTTGACCAGGATGTGTTGAGGCCCCGCCCCAGACCTGCAGATGAGCTTCTGAGGTGCCGGCTAGGCACATGGGAGACCTGCTGCCTTGGCATTCTCACAGGCCACGGCCCTGGGAAGTCTGTCCACTGCTTGTGGAAATGTGGCCTTCCTGAACATCCCATTCCCCCCTCGGCTCTGCCTCCTCAGCCATGGCCAGGAAGTCAGACTTTTCTCCAAACCCCTCATTTCCTGGGCCTGGCCTCAACGTGTGCCTCTGTAGTCCAAAAGCACCAGCAGGCACAAAGCAAGGCTTCACCAGTCACTTCTGCAGCTCAACACTTGACCAGAAAAAAACATGTTCTCACTTGGGAAAAAAACATGTTTCCCCTCGGTGAAAACCTGGCAGAGTTCTCCTTTTTCACCTCCCTTGGTTGGATACATTTGTAGATCAAGTTCAGGAAGCACTTCTTAGTTAAACAACAAGGCCATGTCGTAGGTGATTGGTAAGAAGAGGTTCTTTTTTTCCAATTAAAAAGAGGTTACTTTTAGGGGAAAAACCAACCCCTTTAATAAAAATTGTTGGTCTTTTTCCTGAAGAAGAAATCAGCTCTGTGCACATGCTATTGTTAGTTGGTTTGCTCTTTTTGATATATTTGCCTGAAATGTTTCCACATTCCTGATTATTCTAATCACCAAATACCCCATTAAGGAGCAGGGAAAGAAGTTTGCCAGCTTTTTTGAATATCTGCATGCAAATGCACACTTGAGCAAAGAGGGAAAACACTTGATAGAAATGTTAAGACAACATGAGGGAAACACTTGGCCACCCTGTCTCCAGATGGTAGGGCAGTGCCATTTGCGGAATTAGTCATTTCTAAACCGCCTCCTCCGCAGTGAAACTTATGTGTGGATCCACATGTGTGAGAGTTCGTCATAGATCCGCTCATGCCCATTTGAAGCAAGGGCAGAGGCCACTAGAGCAGGTAAGCCCTGCTCAGAGAACCACAGGTTCTAAGAAACAGCAGGCAGATCGTGCTAGGTCAGGGCACACGCCTCAGCTGAAACCAGCCCAGCAGCACGAGGCATCCTTACTGAGTGGAGCAAATTAGTTGAAATTCAAAGAAACCAGAATTCACACGTAGTTTACTCAGCATTTCTGGGCTTAGATCACACCTCAAATCACTTTTTCCACTAGTGCTTACTGATCCCCATTGCCACCCTCCCAGAGTGAGGGCAGACCCAAAGCCTCATGCAGTGTTTCCTCTGAATCTTCTCTCTTTTTTAAAAAGGTCTTAGAAATACATTAATTGGGCTGGGCAAGGTGGCTCACACCTGTGCACAACCCAGCACTTTGAGAGGCCAAGGCAGAAGGATTGCTTATGCCCAGGAGTTCCATATCAGCCTGGGCAACATAATGAGACCCTCCCTCTACAAAAAAATTTAAAAATTAGCCAGGTGTGGTGGTACAGGCCTGTAGTCCCAGCTACTCAGGAGGCTGAGGCAAGAGGATCACTTGAGCCCAGCAGGTTGAGGCTGCAGTGAGCTATGATCATGCCACTACACTCCAGTCTGGGTGACAGAGTGAGACCCTGTCTGAAAAAAACAAAAGAAATGAGATGAATTGGGACCTTTTAGAGTTCATCTTGCCCAGAGTCTTGTGGGAAGAAATGCTGGTGTGGCTTTCAGATCCAGTCTGTCTCTTGTGCTGTCGCTCCATGATGGGGGCTCTTTTCCTCCCCTTCTTCGCTTTCTGCGCACTGCCTGCTTTTATTTCGTTCGTTTTTCCATTCTTTTGCTTTATGTTCCGTTTGCTGTTCTGTTTTATTTTGGCCTGACTTAAAAGAGAAAATTAAAAACTAAACTGAAATCACATTGAACAACAACAACAAAAAAGTCTGCCATCCTTCCCAAGCCCCAGGGTGCTGTCAGACTCTTAGCTCCATAGAGCGTGGGCGGCAC
Organism: Sapajus apella; assembly: GCF_009761245.1. Taxonomy (NCBI): domain Eukaryota; kingdom Metazoa; phylum Chordata; class Mammalia; order Primates; family Cebidae; genus Sapajus; species Sapajus apella. The sequence goes on along the minus strand of NW_022436991.1, from coordinate 3,629,127 downwards.
CTCTTGCCATGGCCGGTGACCCCCAGCTCTGTGCAAATGAGAATTTGCTCTCCAAGCGGGACGCCCACTGTCTTCCTCTCAGTGTTTTTAAACACCTGCCATCTGAAGTGCTGGAAGGTGTTTTCCACAGTGAATTTCAGCTGTATCTGGTGTTTCTGTCCAGGCAGACTCATCACTGGAAGGCAAATGAGCCAGCATGTGTCTGTAGGATTTTGAAAAGCACCAAGGGCCGGGCCCAGTGGCTCACGCCTATAATCCCAGCACTTTGGGAGGCCGAGGTGGGCGACTCTCTTGAGGTCGGGAGTTTGAGACCAGCCTGGCCAATGTTGCAAATCTCCGTCTCTACTAAAAATACAAAAATTAGCCGGGTATGGTGGCATGCGCCTATAATCCCAGCTACTCGGAGGCTGAGGCATGAGAATCACTTGACCCTGGGGGCTGAGGCATGAGAATCACTTGACCCCGGGAGGTGGAGGTTGCAGTGAGCCAAGATCATGCCACTGCACTCCAGCCTGGGTAACAGAGTGAGACTCTTCCTCAAAAAAAAAAAAAGCACCGAGAAAAAAATTGCTGCTGCAAGAATAACTGCCTTCGTCCTGGTGTGGTTTCTCAGTGGCCCCCTTCAGGAAGTTTGGGACAGTAATGGCCTGAGTAACCACAGCAGCCCCTTTTTGGGTGCTAGCTCAGCACTTTGAGGAGGAGGAGGAGAAGACAGGCCAAGGTTTTGTTTTGGTTTTGCAAACTGAAAAGTTCTACAGAATTTCCTTTTTTTTTTTTTTTTTTTTTTTTTTTCCAATATTGCAGTGGGTTCCCTCTTGGGTAAATGTCATCAAATGTATGCTCTGGAAATGGCCTGACGATACAAGCACACCCAAGCCCATTTACTTTCTAAACAAGTATTTCTTATCAGACAGGTCTGAGATTTGCCCGCACATAAAGCCTGTCAGCCCGGTCCCTGCACCTGGGAACTGTTTTTTGATCCACGTGCTGATTTTGCATAGGCCCTGAATTTTCCCCTCATATCACAAGTCAGGATAACCCTGGGCCCTGTCGCACCCCAGGCCTAGGTCAGACTGGGTTTCGCAGGTTCTGTGTCCCCAGAAGGAGTGGGAGGAGCCATGCTGAGCCCTCACGCCAGCCAGCCACCTCCCACCCAGCTCTCCAGGGCCACAGTTCAGGACAGGAGCAGAGGGCATAGCATGAGGGGTGTCTCAAGAGCTCAGTGTGTTTTCGGTTTTTCTCCCCCGATCCAGATGCCCCCACGACTCCAGAACTGCCTCAACCTCACCTTCCTGATCAGTTGGTGATCGCCAGCGAAACGGAAGTAGACTCCAGGCCCAGCAAGAACGTGGCCAGGAGCGCAGCCGTGGAGACAGCCAGCCTGTCCCCGAGCCTCGTCCCTGCCCAGCAGCCCACCATCTCCCTGCTCTGCGAGGACACGGCCGACACGCTGAGCGTCGAGTCTCTGACCCTCGTCCCCCCCGTCGACCCCCACAGCCTCCGCAGCCTCACCGGCATTCCCCCGCTGCCTACACCGGCTGCCACCTGCACGGACCCCCTGGGCGAAGAGGCTGCATGTGCCGAGCCTGTGGGCCCCACCGAGGACTGAGTCAGCGCCAGGACCTCCCTTTGTGTGTGTGGCCCCGCTGGTAGGGACCCCCAGTGCCGCTGACTGGCGAGACACACTGGAAGCACCCACAGTTCTCTGCAGCCCCCAGCAGCCGTCTCAGCCACCTATCCCTGCACTCCCTTGAATGGGAAGAAGGCCATGTTGCCCTTCCATTTCTTTTTCACTTTGTGTCTCTTCACGTGCAGGCTGGGACCCGTGGAGACATCCCGACGAATGGAGATGACTGCACCGGCCACCTCAGGGAGCTGCCTGGGCTCCGTGTCTCTGAGCCCCAGGTGGCAGGAGCCACCGGCCCCTCTTCCTTCCTCCACGTGGCTTCTCTGTCACCAGCCCCAGTGTGCGCAGAAGAACTGGACCAAGTCACTGTAGGTAGAAATTTGTGGCAAAGCAGACTTAGATAAACTTCTCCTTTGGATATTTATTTCCGCTTTTGGCAGCAGGTGAACGTTTATTTTTAAAACTTCTATTTAAAAAAAAAAAGTCCAAAAACATCAACAGTAAGATTTGATGTCCTGTTAAAAGTGTAAGAATACAGTGAAAATTTCATTATCATTTACACTGGACCTTTCCCGATGTTTTGTTTTAAAGTTCTTAGTGTGGCTGTTTCTATTTATTTAAGTGATTCTTATTTCTTTGTTACTCACTAACTCTGCAAGCCTGTGGAATGATAAAGTACCTTCCTGGAATGTTTAGATTATTTTTTAAACAAAAACAAGGGAGATACACATATTCTCAGGTACACACAGAGCTGAGAGGGCTGAGAGCTTTCCTGCCGTAGCAGCCAAGAGGCCTCCCATTGTGGAAAGATTTCTCCAGGAAAGGGGAGAATGTAGCCAGCTCCCCACTCAGGATGCTTCCTCATTTCTCTTCACCAAAACCAAACAGAGACGGCTTCCAGCATCTTCTTCAGTGTTGCCACCTCTAAGAAAGGACCGCTTGGGACCGTGAGGACTCCGGACCCTGTGGCAATGATGAAAATCAAAACAAGCCGCCCTCAGCATCACCTGCCACTCAAATTGCGTCTGCCCATGTGCGCCGAGAGATGGCCCAGAGCCAGTTCCCGCCCCAGCTGCAAGGGCATGGTGTCCCCAGAGCTCTGAGTCTGTCACTCTCCCTCTCTGCTACTCCTCCTGGTCTGAAAATTAAAACCCCATGGTTTCCTCCCCAATTCTGGCTGGGTGTACGCAGGCAAGGACCTGGATGCATCAGACCCAGCACGCAAGATGTTCCTTTCTACTCAGCCAGCTTGGGAGCACGACACAGCACTCACAGCCCGGGCCGCGGTTCACCCTCCCCAGATCTTCCAAGGCCAGCAGCCCCTCACCTCTCTGATCACGGATGAGACCTTCTGCGGCTTTCCTCCAGACCTGCAGATGTGCCATACGCAGGAATGTTAGATGTCTGCCGGAGCCTGGCCGTGGCGTAGCCTCGGGAGACGCACTGAGATCTTGCCACCTGCCTTTTAGAGGAACACAGTCCCTGTCCTCGGCCAAGCCAGCTGTCCTAGCAAGGCCTGCCAAGGGCAGTTTTCAACCTCCTGAAGGAAACACAGTCCTGCTGAGGAGGGGGAGTGGCACCCATGGGGACAGGTCTCAGTCATCAGAAGCCCTCCGGGTAGCTGTGTCCACCCAGCTTTCACGGCTGCAGGCACAAGGACCTTTGCTTCAATAGAGAAAAGACGTCGCTAAGAAAGGGCCCCTGGGCAGAAACCTCAAGGAAAGACAAGCCGCGACCACCATGGCCATCTACAGAGTCCTGCAAAGAGAAGGAAGACAGACCAGGATAGGGGAAGACCATCATGGGGAGAAGGACCACAGTATCAGGAGACGGGGCACCCCATGCCCTGCAGGCTGCCTGTCTGTTACTTGATTTTTGTAAGAGCAAGAGGGGTGGGGAGGATCGGGTTGGCCCTGGCTGGAGTTGGCCAGCCCCCGAGACGCACACTTCTGGTTTTGAAATGACTCCGTCTTTGGGGCAGGAGAAACTAGAGAAGGCAAGTGGCTGCCCCACCCAAGGCGTGACCAGAAGGAACAGCCTGCACCTCACTCCACGCCACATCGGTGGGCCACCAGCCTGCCGTCAGCTGGTGACCACTGAGTACCGGAAGGGAGAGGTCTTGGCCAGGGCCGGACAGCATGCCCAGGAGGACCAGGGGAAAATAAGACACTGCTTGGGACAGGGCTTCTACCCTGCGTCCCTGGCCAAGGACAGGACAGTCCCCTGTGAGGGCTCGAAGGGTCACTCTCCGGGCCTCTTTCAGCTGTAGATGATGACTTGCCTCTGGGGGAGAGACCTCCAGGTCTGTAGGGTGGGGATTTCCGATAACCAGGGCTCCCAGAAGCTTTGCTTATGTAGGAGGTCTGGGAGCCCACTGGAGCCCACCAGCCGTTTTGCCCACCTCACGCAGGTCTCAGTGGCAGTGGACACAGCTGTGTCTTCAGGAGCTTCCTGCAAACGTAATCGCTGGGGCGCTCCCAGACAGGCCAGTCCAGACAGGACATGCTGGATCCCTGGCACCCGGCAGCCAGGGGAAGAGCCAAGAGTCTGGGAGGGCCCACAGCGGGGGCTGGGGCTTCTGACACTCAGGTCATAGCCTCAGATGTCTGAGGTCAGCCCCGACAGACCCATCAGGCCCTGGTCCACCCTTCCCCCATGCACCATCCAGCTACGTTTGCCAAGTCAGGGAGCACGGCTGGCTCCAGGAACTCCCAAACCTTGGCTTTGAAAGTTGCTATGGAGATGTGCTCGTCCCTTTCTGGACATTGGAAGTGCCTGTCCCAGCAGGTCAGATGAGGCCAGCTCAGGCACTCCCCCGGGCAGGAAGGGCCAGCCTCCGCTGTGGCATGGAGTTGGGAGGAGGGGCCCCCATGAGCAGCTACCTTCCCAGCCTGGTTCTTCTCCCAGAGCCTCAGCAGCCTCCCACCACTCAGACACGTGAGTTCACAAGCAACCCAAAGAGCAGGTCAAGAAACGCAGCCCTGCCAGATGCGTGCTAGATTCCTCTAAGGCCTCTGAGATGCCCAGTTTTTGAAAAAGGCATGGGGTAAACTGATTTTGATCTTCTTGTCTAGACAAAGTAAATCTGAAACATTTAATGTAGTCATCTTGACATTGGGCATACACTGTACGAATTCCTTACGTTTCCTTGAGCTCAAAATATGTAAATAATTTTTGTCCCAGCGAGGAGCAATGGTTGGAAAACCTCGATGCCTCTGAACCTCGGGACGGCTCTAGGGAAGTACCTGCTTTCGCCAGCGTGACTCATGTTTCGTGGGTACAGAACACAGGGGTGGAAATTAAAACTGGAACTTCCTTGTAAATTCAAACTTGGCAATAAAAGAAACAAAGTTACCAAGAATGTAGTGTGCTGCTCCTGGGGGCTGTGGCAGGAGGCAGTGGCCTGACACAGGGAAAGGTTCCCAGCCGGTGACCCCTCATCCGGGCACAGCTGCTTGCCGGGGGTGTGGTGGCTGGAGCCCCTCCCTCTCCTTCCTCCTGAAGCTAGATTCCCTCCCATCCCCAGGTTCCTAACAGGTTGTCAGGGCTCGAGGCTCATACTAACTGGAGAACTGAGAATAACTGCTCAGGGGCAGTCGGCCCCATCAGGAGTGTCCCCTCCCCACCCCTGCCGGATGTGGTCCACATTCTGCATCTCTTCCCTGTTGGGTAGGTGGCTGTCCATCCAAGCCTCAGGCTCTGCATCTGTGGAGTGGGACAGCCAAGCCCTCCCTCGCAGGACAAGCGTAGCGAGCAGCCACATTGTTGCCAGGCCGGGCCGAGGGAAGCAGGAAGACGCCCCACCAAGGACAGAGGCAGGTGAAGTGCTGGGCTGGGCGTGACTCGGAAACTCCGACGCACCTGCGTGAAACCCAGAAATCCCTGGAAACGGGATCACAGGTTCTCAAAGTCGGACGATCCGGCATAAACCGTACCCAGAAATGACCGGGAACTTCTGGGTCTTGAGAGCAAAACCGAGTAGGGAAAGAATGAACATGGAACCCCTCCCCCCACCGCATCCCAAGGGTTGCGGCTCTGCCAAGAGAAGGAGGAAGGTGCTGCCCTCCCATGCCCCAGTCTCACCCGGTCTCAGGCCTCATGGGCACCTGGGCATTTACGTGTCGGAGACCTGATGGGTGAAAGCTCCTCCCTTCTTGCATTCCCAGCCCATATTCAAACCCAGGGGTTGCCTGGGGCTGGATGAGAGGCCAGGGCCAAGTCTCTGGTGTCCCCAGAGCATGTCTGTGTCCCCTGCGCTGCGGTTGAAAGTGACCTGTGTGACCGGCTGCTGTCTGTTTTCCCCTCCCCTCGGTAGCCATGACTCAAGGCCTGGCAGGGTCCAGTGGATATGCCCACCAGGCCCAGAACGTCCTGACTCCAGCCAGAGGGAGGGGCCAGCGAGGGCAGGTGGCAGCGTCCTGCCTGCAGGTGACCTCTAGGGGAAGACCGACTGCTGGCCAGCCAGCTGCTGGAAACCCCCTTCCCCTCCTGTCCTGCTGCTCTGTGCCACTTCATGGCAGTGGGAAAAAACCCTTAACGTCTAAAATGCTGTTCTCCAAAGGAAAGTTGGTTCTGAATAATCACTCATGGGGCTGGGCACAGAAGGGGCTTCCTGGCAATTCACTCAAGGCTGCCGATGGGCAGCATGAAGCTCCCCTGCCTTCTACAGGCCCCAGAGCTCCTGGCCGTGCTCTAGCCCTGGGTCTACCCACCCCACTTAGAGACCAGCCACCTGGGCTTCCAGGCCATGCCCCTGTGCTGGGGCCTAGCCTGCTCTGCCTGCCCCTGCGGCCATGACACTGCCTGGCTCAGTCTGACTTCCGGAGGGCAGCAGGTACCCCTTGAACACATGTCTGCCTGTCACCTCCACTGTCGCTTCCTTGCTTTTTTTTTTTTTTTTTTTTGAGACAGAGTCTTGCTCTGTCGCCATGCACCAGGTTGTAGTGCAGTGGCGCTTGGTGTTCCTCATCCCATGAGTGAGTCACTCCAGTCCCTTCCTCTGTCCCCACAGCACTTTCTTCCCCATGTCTGTGTCAAATCCCCCTCTCTTTTCTCTTGTAAGGACAGCAGTCATTTAGGGCCCACCCTGATCAATGGTGATCGTATCTCAAGAGCCTTCATTTCCTCTGCAGAGACCCTGTTTCCAAAGAAGGTCACATTCACAGGGACCAGGTTTAGGACAGGGACATCTTTTTAGAGGGGTCACCATTCAACCCATTGCCCTTGCCAGAAATTCAAGAGAACATAAAAACATGCAGTAGAAGCAAATCCGTATCACTAAATTTTAGCCAGGTCCTAGCACCTGCCACAGGCTCCAGACCCAGACTTGCCCACTCCCTGTTAATAGGGAGGCCTGTTGCCACCTAGCCAAGATTTTCTCAGTGATAGGATCAGAAGAGCTGACAGGCTGGGCGAGGTGGCTCATGCCTGTAATCCCAGCATTTTGGGAAGTTGAGGTGGGCAGATCATTTGAGGTCAGAGGTTCAAGACCAGCCTGGCCAACGTGGTACAATCCCATCTCTACTAAAAATGCAAAAGTTAACCAGATGTGTTGGCAGGCACCTGTGGTCCAAGCTACTCGGGAGGCTTAGGCAGGAGAATTGCTGGCACCCAGGAGGCAGAGGTTGCAGTGAGCTGAGATCATGCCATTGCACTCCAGCCTGGACTGCAGAGTGAGACCCTGTCTCAAAAAAAAAAAAAGGTGACAGAAGAAAAGAACCACCTCACTTAGGAACTAGGGTATTTAAGTCTGAGTCCTTGTGCCCCTAAATGTTATCCCAGATCAGAGATGCCGCTGTGACACACACACATCACAGGTCACGGTGTGTTGTGAACTGTGGAATTCTTTTTTTTTTTTTTTTTTTTTTGGAGACAGGTCACGCTCTGTCACCCAGGCTAGAGAGCAGTGATGCAATCATAGTTTACTGCAGCCTCAACCTCCTGGACTCAAACAATCCTTCTGCGTCAGCCTCCCGGGGTAGCTGGGACCACAGGCACGTGCCACCACTCCCAGTTAATTTATTAATTTTTTTGTAGAGACAAGGTCTCATTTGCACAGGCTGATTTCAAAATCCTAGACTCAAGCAGTCCTCCCACCTCAGCCTCCCAAAGCACCAAGATGACAGGTGTGAGCCACAGCGCAGAGCCTTGCAATTAGTTTTTCAGTTCTCCTTCTCCGGTAGACTCACCCACAGGCAATGACTGTGTCTAATTTTTACCTGTCCTCTGGGGGCTGGGTGCAGACTCAGGCCAGTGGGCTCTCTGTGCATGCATGATGGATGGATGGATGGATGGATGGATAGATGGAGTGATAGAGTGATAGATGGATGGGGTCATTCTGGGATACAGTCCCAGATTTCCTAAAGCCTGAATTCCATTCATTTCTCCATGCCCATGGCCCTAACCTTCAACCTCTCCCTATGTATGCTCTCTCTGATGCCTTTGTGACCTTACCAGGGCCAGCCAAAGATCTTCTGGAGAATTTTTCTAGGGCCAGATTGACAAGGGCAGGAGCATTTGAGGACTTTCCTCTGCCACCATCAGAAATTCTGTGTCCCCCAACCCTCCACAGGTATCTGAGCTGAGACTAAGCTGCTGCTGGTATCTCAGTGACCAGCAAGACCTCATGCAGGGTGGAGTAGGTAACAATCCAGGCTTTGGAACTTCTTCCGAGATTCAAATCTCTGCACCAACACTCCCCATCCCTATGACCTTGAGTACATGGTGAAACCATATGAGGGTCAGTTTCCTCATCTGTAAAATGGGAACCTTCCTGACGGGGTTCTTGCTTGTGTAGATGAAGTGAGGGCAGGTAAACCAAGCACTTGGCACGTAGCCTGGTGTGTGCAATTTCAGCCAGGGGGTCTTACCGACAGCCCAGCCAGAAAGACAGAGGGGCTTCAAAAACTACCTGTGGCCCAGGCCCCCTCAGGTACACAGAGCCAGCACCTATGGGGTCCAGCTGAGCCCTGGAATTTTTTAAGGTCCCCGGCTAATCCTCAGGACAGCCGTGATGGTTCAGTTTATCTGTTGGCCTCACTGGGCTAAGGAGTGCCCAGATAGTGGGCATGACATGATTTCCAGGTGTGACTGGGAGGGTGTTTCTGCAAGACAGTAGAATTTGAGGCAGAGTATAATGGCTCACACCTGTAATCCCAGCACTTTGGGAGGCTGAGGCAGGTGATCACTTGAGGTCAAGAGTTCGAGACCAGCCTGGCCAACATGGTGAAACACTGACTCTATTGAAAATACAGAAATTAGCTGGGTGTGGTGGTGGGTGCCTGTAGTCCCAGTTACTTGGGAGACTGAGGCACAAGAATAGCTTGAACCCAGGATGCAGAGGTCTGCAGTGAGCCGAGACTGGCTGCTGCACTCCAGCCTGGGTGGAAAGCAGAGTGAGACCCTATCTCAAAGATAAAAAAAAAGAGCCACAGAGTGTGGCATTTGAATCAGTAGAGTGAGTGAAGAAGCTCGCCCTTACCACTGTGGTTGGCCGCCGTCCAATCTATTGAGGGCCGGAATAAAACAAGGAGGAAGAAGGGCAAATTTGCCTTCTGCTTGATTCGGGACATCCAACTTCTGCCCTTGCATATCAGTGGCCCTGGCTCTCAGGCCTTCCGCTGGGACTAGAACGACACCACCGGCTTTCCTGGGCTTCCCAGCTTGCAGAAGGCAGACTCTGGGACTCCCTAGCCCCCATAATTGCATGAGCCAATTCCCATAATACAGATGGTCCCCAAGTTATACGGGTTCAACTGAAGGTTTTTTAACTTTATGACAGGTTTATCAAGGTATTAAAGTTGTTTTCAACTTAGGATGGATTCGTTGGAATGTAGCCTCATTATAAATTGAGGGGCATCTGTAAATCTCATTTTTTATTTCACAGGGTCTCACTCTGTCACCCAGACTGGAGTGCAGTGTGGCCAGCAGAGCTCACTGCAGCCTCGAACTCCCAGACTCAAGCGATCCTACCGCCTCAGACTCCCGAGTAGCTGGGACTGCAGGCGTGCTCCAGCACACTTGGTAATTTCTTATTTTTTGTCTCACTCTGTTGCCCAGGCTGATCTTGAACTCCTGGCCTCAAGCGATCGTCCTGCCTCAGGCTCCCAAAGTGCTTGACTTACAGGCATGAACCACCATGCCCAGCCCGCGAATCTGTATATCTATACCTACCTACCTACCTGTCTGTGTCTCCTGTTGGTTCTGTTTCTCTGAAGAATCCTGACTGATACAGCACCCAATATAAGAAGCCAGCCCCACCCACCTCTGCAGCCCACCCTGGCCACGCCTCACCACTTGCCGTAGCACACAAGCCCTCCGCCCTGTCCTGGAAGACCCCTCACCTCATTTCCCTCCCAGGACCTTAGCACGTGCCTTTCTTCCCTCCAGCCCCTCCCCCACCCTGCACCTGCACCCATCCTCTATCCTTATCCTCTGTCCACAGAATCAATGTTACCTTCCAGGGGCTATTCTGACGTCAGGCCCCTGCTTTCCTCCATCAGCAGCTGCCACCTATTTCTTTGCTGGCGTTTGTCACATCTCAAAGGATTTTTGCTTCTTTGCCATCAGCAAAATCTCATGGTTTTTGTTTGGTTTGGGAGCCCCTGATGGCAGAGGCCTGAAAGGAGGTCACAGTGCCACTGGTTTATTCGGGCGGTGGCCCTGGGAAGCTGGAGTGGGAGCCGGGAGAGAAGAGCAGGAGGCCAGTAGACAGGGCTCAGCTGGGCTCGTCACCGCCAGACACTGCCGGGGGTGCTTGCTGCTCAGCCTCTCTGGAGCCCCTCTGCAGAGCTGCGTAGGATGAGCCCTGGAACTGGTCCTGGAGGGACAGAAGGCTGGGCTTTTATCCCCCAGCTCTCATGCCCTGTTGGCTGAGGACTATCCCAGAGCATGGACGTCCTGCTTCCTCCCAGCTGCCCCTCCTGAAGCCAAGGCAGCTCCTAAGTGAGCTCCTCCTTTGCACAGAGAATTGGAGACTCCACAGCCTTGTGGGCTCAGACACTGGTGGGGGCCTAGGAACCTGGAGTGGATGCAGGGAGGTGTTACCAGGCCCCAAACACAGCAGCCACACCCCTCAAACCAGAGGTTACAAATGGGCAGCCCCTGGGCCCAGTGCACCACACCCCCGTGTGTTCTGTTTGGCCATCAAAGATTTTTTTTTTTTTTTTTGAGGTGTTGTCTTGCTTTATCGCCTAGGCTGGAGTGCAATGGCGCAATCTCGGCTCACTGCAACCTCTGCCTACTGGGTTCAGGTGATTCTCCTACCTCAGCCTCCCAAGTAGCTGGGGTCACAGGCATGTGCCACCATACCTGGGTAGTTTTTTGTATTTTTAGTAGAGATGGGGTTTCACCATGTTGGTCAGCTGGTTTCAAACTCCAGACCTCCGGTGATCCACCCGCCTCGGCCTCCCAAAGCGCTGGGATTACAGGCATGAGTTACTGCACCCAGCCCATCAAAGGGCTTTTATTTTATTTTATTTTGAGATGGAGTCTCACACTGTCACCCTGGCTGGAGTGCAATGGCACCATCTCAGCTCACTGCAACCTCCCCCTCCTGGGTTCTTGAAATTCTCCTGCCTCGGCCTCCCAAGTAGGTAGGGTTACAGGTGCACACCACCAAACCCGGCTAATTTTTTATATTTTTAGTACAGACAGGGTTTCATTATGTTGGCCAGACTGATCTCAAACTCCTGATCTTGTGATCGACCCACCTCGGCTTCCCAAGTGCTGGGATTGCAGGCATGAGCCACCGCATCTGGCCAAAGGCTTTTTAAAAATATATTGAGCCGAGATTTCAAATGTGGGGGATCTAGAACAAATCTCTGTATTCCTGGCTTCTCTTTAAAAATCAGATCTGAGGATCTTGGGCCTGTGTCCACCTGCATAGAAGTACTGAGCAGTCTTTGGGCAGGTGTGGGCTCCCCACCCCTTTAGTTCCCCCAACACCGGGGCCTGGGGGTTGGTGGTTTATACAGTATTTTCTCCTTACCCTGGCCCCTTCACTTCCAGCAGCCCTTTCCCACCCCTGAGTCAGGTACAAGGAGCTCAGAATTTCATTAGCCCAGCCCCTCTGAGAAGACTGAGGCCACCCTCCTGAGCACTCCCCACTGCTACCCACAAGCCCCTTCCCTAAGAAGGCAGCTAAAATATCCAAGTTGTTGCCCTATGGGCCGAGACCCAGGGCCTCCTGTCTCTCTCATTCCACTTCCACCCATGTGCCTGCCTGGGCTGCATCCTGGGGACACAGATGTGACCTGAACACAGCCACTGCCCTCACAAAGGAGAGGATCTAACAACAGACAGGCAGACTGTGACTTCCCAGCTGTGGCATATGCACACAGGACACAGAAACTAGCTTCTCCTTTTCCTTATCTGGAAAATAGGTCACTCCCTGGGTTCCCTCTCCCCATGGGCACACCCAGGGCACACCCAGGAACCACCCCACTTGTTCATTCAATCTCCATGTTGGTTCTGTGGCTCCACTCTGCATCTAGCTCCAGGGCCAGGCTGGGTGTGGCAGGATGGAAGATGGTAAAGCAGCCAGAGAGAATGGCTGGGTGCAGTGGCTCACACCTGTAATCCCAGCATTTTAGGGGGCACTGAAGTGTTTTAGGCAAAGAAATGGCATGGCCAGCAAGATGATGTCTGGAGCTGTAAGTGAGGAGTGGTCAGGAGGAGCCCATGGCAGTGGGGACGGGTCACAGCTGAAGTGGGCGACCTGCGACATGTTTAGCAGGTAAAATCGACAGGTTTGGTTGGACTGGCTGCATGGGAGAGGGCAGGTAAAAGACGGCTCTTTGTGACTGGTGAGGCTGGCGGCTTAACAAGTGTCCAGATGAACCATTCCTGTGCGCGGTGTCCGCCCGAGTTGCTGTCACCTCTTCCTTTGCCGGGTTTCATTTTTCTCTTTTGTTGTGTTGCTGACACTGGTTGTCAGAAGGACTGCACAGCTCTGGGGAGGCGATTTGGCAAAGTCTAGAAAAAATAATATTTCCCATAATCTCACCATTAAAGGCCGACCCCTGTGGACACCCTGGCAGATTTCCTTCTAGTCTTTTTTCTATGCAGTTTAGCAACTGAAATAACGAAGTGCGTGTCATTTCATATCATGCTTTTGACCCAGCGTGACGTGATATGGCTCATCAATTCTCTATGATCCTAGAAACCCCTTTTTTTTGGTTTGGGTTTTTTTTTTTGAGTCAGAGTCTCACGCTGTTGCCCAGGCTGGAGTATAGTGGCGCCATCTCGGCTCACCGCAACCTCTGCCTCCCTGGTTGAAGCAATTCTCCTGCCTCAGCCTCCTGAGTAGATGAGATTACAGGTGTGCACCACCACACCCGGTTAATTTTTATATTTTTAGTAGAGATAGGGTTTCACCATGTTGCCCAGATTGGCCTCAAATTCCTGGGCCCAAGCAATCTGCCCACCTCAGCCTCCCAAACTCCTGAGATTACAGGTGTGAGTCACTGTGCCTGGCCATGGAAACTCCATTTCTAAAGTGTAGCAAGTTCTGCTGCAGGGCATATATCACTGTGCCTAGCTACCCACCACCCTCTTGATCTGTCCACATTTTATGTTACCTCCCCAGAAGAGGTTCTGAGCATGGGAATTACCAGATCCTAGAAAGGTCAACCATCTTAAGACTCCTCCCCACTACCAGATGTTGTCCATTTTAAATGTTTCCTGATTTATAACCCAGCTCAGAGCTCACCTCCTCTGAGAAGCCTCCTCGGATTTCCCCTCTCCATCCTCGACATTTCCACAGCCAGAGGCCCACTGCCTCCACTTGTCCCTAGTCCCTCCCAGCTACAGGTCTGATGTTCCGAGGCTGAAGTCTTCTCTGAGCCAGGTGAGGCCCCCACCCACCCAGCTTCCCAGCCCCAATCAGCCCACATATTTTGGATCTCTTGTAGATGCTGGGAAGCCTTCTAGCAACCTAGGAGGTCGGTGTCATGCTCTTTTATAGAACAGCAACTGAGACCCGACCAGGGAGGCTGAGCAACTGATCCTGGATCACACAGCTATGAGGCAGTGCTGCTGCAGCTAAAATAGCAACAAAATCTCCTCCATGCCAGGCTTAGCTATGCGATTTCTATGCCTAATCTAAGTTTATCCTCCCGATAACCTTGCCACACAGGTACTATTATTGTCCCCATTTGACTGATGACAAACTCTTGAACCAGGCCCGCCTGGCTCAGAAGCAACAGAGCCTGGGACTTGGGCCCTAAAATCCAAAGTTGGCAGTGCCTTGGGCAGGAGTCCACAAGCCTGGTCCAATGCCCTGGGTCTGGCATCCTTTGCCTCTCAGAGAGCAGAGACAGGGCAGCCAAGGACAGAAGAAGCCTCCACCCCACACATGACCAGGGCCAGAGTGGGCCTCGTGCCAGTTCCAGGTGCCAGGGCAAGGCATGTATCCCACCGCCACCCTTGGCTCGCCCTGCAGATTCACAGGAACTGCTTGGAGCCCGCCCAGCCTCAGAGTCTTCTCTCGAACCCGCTTATCTCCCACACTTATTGACTTGGGGCTTTTCCTGCCAATCTGCCCGAGCAGGAACAGCCCTTTCAGGGCAACCGCTGCCAAAATCCATTGGCACAGCACACCATCTGCCTGGGCCTTGTTGGCATCTGTCACAAGAGGTGGGGACTAGAAAGCCCCACTCCGGGGCTTCTCCCCAGGAGACTTCAATGGATTGGGAGGGAAGGCTTGGCTTCCCCCAGGACTTGAACATTTATTCAGCAAAACTTGGCTGGACGCAGTGGCTCATGCCTGTAATCCCAGCACTTTTGGGAGGCTGAGGGGGGAGGGTCACTTGAGCCCAAGAGTTTGAGACTAGCTTGACTAACATGTCAAAACCCCATCTCTACTAAAAATACAAAAATTAGCTGAGTGTGGTGGTGCACATGTGTAGTCCCATCTACTCAGGTGGCTGAGGCATGAGAATGATCTGAACCCGGGAGGCGGAGGTTGCAGTGAGCTGAGATTGTACCGCTGCATTCCAGCCTGGGCGTTAGAGTGACACTTTGTCAAAACAAAACAAAAAACATAACAAAACAAAACACCTTGACTGGGCACCTACTGTGTACCACCACTGTGCAGATCACTGGGGAGGTAGCAGTGAATGACTCGGACAAGGGACGGGGGGACCTCTCAGCAGTGGAGACAGGCAACAAAAAAAATTAAAAATAGGTAAATTCTATAAAAATACAGCCAAGGAAGCGGGATCAGCAGGCCAGTGAGGGGAAGAAAGGAGCTGCCTTTTTAAACCAGAAGGTCTGGGAAGGTTGTTCTGAGAAAAGACTTTGAGCAGAGATTGAAGGAGGTGAGTGAGAGAGCCTCATGAATGTCTTGGGTGACAGCACCCCAGGCAGAGGGAACGACCAGTGCAAAGGACCTGGAGCACCCTGGAGGGGCTGGTGTGGCTGGAGAGGAGCTAGGGAGACTGAGGGTACAGGTATCACAGCAATAATGGGGAAGATTGGGGAGGCCACTGAGGGTACCTTAGCCTCTCCTCTGAGAAAAGTGGGGAGCCCTGGAGGACTGGGAGGAGAGGACTGTGGCACGACCTCTGTGGTTTTAACAGGACCACTCAGACCTCTGCTTGGAGGATACCCTAGGGCAGGGTGAGGGTGGAGGCCGGGATGTCAACTAGGAGGTGGCTGCCAAAAATCCAGCCTGTTATCTCACAGGGGAGGGAATCAAGACATATGTACACACACACACACGTACACATACACATGTGTGCAATGCACGTGTGTACCCATATATGTACACACATGTACACAGAGACCCTGGGGACAGACGAACATGGTTTTAACTCCTGACTCTACAACCAACTTTCTATGTGACCAAGAGCAAGTGACTTGACATCTCTGAACTTCAGTTTTCTCTCCTGCCAAATGGAAGTTCAGACACCTTCCTCCAGGCTTGCATATGTGCAAAGCCTGCACACCAGTTTCACTGAAAGGGGTTGAGAGTGACTGGCCCCTAGCAGGCACACATACAGTGACCCTTTTCTCCTTCACATGCCACAAGATTGATGAATAAACCAGTTACCCTTGTCTCTGGCTTCAGGGAGTGGCTACTGGGAGGTGCCTTCCAGCCCCATTAGCCTCTGGGCAGGATTGTCCCGGGCTGGGCAGGGGGCTGCAGAAGCTACCACTGTCCTTAGAGAGTGCAGTCTCTGGACAGGCAGCCCCATAAGCAGCCCCACCACAGGGTCCAGCCACCTACCTAGAACACTCCAGGCTCAGTGGCTACTCACAGAGCCACCTCTCCTGCTTTTCAGCTGTGAGAAGATGATTGTGAGAAATGCTTTCCGAAAGTGGAGCTTATGCTCCCCTTCCCTTTGTTATTCCACAAACATAAATCACCATCATCATTTTGTCTTCCCTGGTACCATCTATCATCTTCATCATTTTTTTTTTTCAGATGGAGTCTTGTTCTGTCAGCTAGGCTTGGGTATAGTGGCATGATCTCAGCCCACTGCAATGTCCACCTCCCAGCATCAAGCGATTCTCCTGCCTCAGCCTCCTGAGTAGCTGGGATTACAGGCAAGTACCACCACTCTCGGCTAATTTTTTTGTATTTTTAGTAGAGATGGGTTCACCACGTTGGCCAGGCTGGTCTCTAACTCCTGACCTCAAGTGATCTGCCTGTCTTAGCCCCCCAAAGTGCTGGGATTACAGGCGTGAACCATGGTGCCTGGCCCATCTTCATCATCTTCACTTTTCTTCTTTCTCCTCTCCTCTCTTTTCCTCTTCATCCTCTTCCTCTTCTTTCTCTTCATCATCTTCATCAGTCATTATCATCATGACCATCTTTCCCTCCTCCATATCCTCCTTCTCTCCCTCCTCATGATCTTTTCCTTCTTTGCCTCCCCCTTATTCTTCCTCCTCCTCCTCCTCCCTTCCTTCTTCCTCTTCTTCCCCTTCTTCTTTTTGGAGATGGAGTCTCACTCTGTCACCAAGGCTGGAGTGCATAGTCGTATGATCTTAGCTCATGTAACTTCTGCTTCCCAGCCTCAAGGGATTCTCCCACCTCAGCCTCCTAAGTAGCTGGGACTAGAGTTGCAGGCCATCACATCTAGCTAATTTTTGTACTTTTGTACAGACAGGGTCTCACCACAGTGCCTAGGCTGGTCTCAAACTCCTGGCCTCAAGCGATCCTCCCACCTTGGCCTCCCAAAGTGCTGGGATTGTAGATGTGAGTCACCGCACCCAGCCTTGTTTATTTTCACCGCATTTATTTAGTTACCTGTTATTTGTGGCCAGCTGGACTGGTGTTTTGCTTGTAGAGTATTGTGGGATGTCCTTTTAAGTTGAAATTAGCTTTTAAAAGTGTTGGGTTTTAAATAAATTGTTAAATAATGGTGCTCAACTGTGGTTAAACCACAAAAAGTGGTACTTTAAAGAGTTGAATTGGAAGAAGGGTGGCCTATAAGTTAGACCTGAGCCCCTCAGCCTGGCAGTATAACTGCTGGACTGTTCATTTGCTTTTCAACTATCTTAGCCTCCAAACACCCATCATTGCCTTGACATTTGCTATTTTGTGCTTCAGAGCCTTTGTAGGCGATTTCTTGGGCCTGGTGTACTCATGCATCCTTCAAAGCCCTGCTCAAGCATCAGCTCCTTGGGGAAGCAGGTCTTAGCTTCTGTGGGTTGTTGGGAGCTCCTCAGCTCTGCCCCCTGGAGCCCTTTGTTCATGTCTTTTGGGAGCAGTCACCCTTGGTGCCTGCCCAGCAGCCACATGCATGTCTCTGTCTGCAGAGCCCCATTCTTTGCACCAGGTACTGAGCCTGGGACCAGGGGAGAAATCATCGTCATCCTCTTTTCCTTCCAGTGATTGGTCTGAGGGGTGGGCATGTCATCTTTTTTTACCCAATGAGGTATAAGGAGTAGGGGAATTTTGGTTGGAGAGAGGAGAGCTTCCTGAAAGATAATCCCCCCTGACAAAGCAAAGATCCTGGAAGAGGAAGATCTTTGCCGCCTTCAGGATCTATTCTCTTGAGGATGTGATGTATGGAACTGAGGCAGCCGTGTTAGAACCGTGAGGCACAGAAACCACAGCAAAAATGAGGGCTGTCTCGTGCCAAAGCAAGCAAAAGGGGGCAGGTGGAGGGTAGAGGCTCAGAGGGTCAGGAGCCTGGGGGTCAGATTGGGAGAGGATGATGAGTAGGTAAACCCCAGGTCAAGGGAGGGAGAGGACCTGGAGCCTCAAACACAGAGGGCACAACCCGCGGCCCCTCCTTCACCTCACACCATCCCCTCTCTTCTGCCTCCTTTCCTTCCTCTTCTAGCTCATGTTTTCACTCACATATCCATTCATGTGCTCATTCTTTTTCTTTTTTTTTTTCTTTTTTTTCTTTTTTGGGACTGAGTCTTGCTCTGTCACCCAGACTGGAGCGCAGTGGCACGATCTCGGCTCACTGCAGGCTCCACCTCCTAAGTTTAAGCAATTCTCTTGCCTCAGCCTCCTGAGTAACTGGGATTACAAGCGTGCACCACAATGCCTGGCTAATTTTTGTATTTTTAGTAGAGACAGAGTTTCACCATGTTGCCCATGCTGGTCTCGAATTTGTGACCTCAAGTGATCCGCCCACCTCAGCCCCCCAAAGTGTTGGGATTACAGACATGAGCCACTGTGCCTAGCCCACTCATACTTTCAGTAAGCATTCATTATGCACTTACTGTATGCAAGCCCCTTGGAAGGAGCAAGAGGATTGGCAGTGATCAACAACCACCCGTGCAGATTCATCAGCTTGGCAGTTTTACTTTTATTTTTATTTTGAGACAGGATCCCACTCTGTCACCCAGGCTGGAATGCCAGGGCACGATCATGGCTCTCTGCAGCCTTGACCTCCTGGGCTCCAGAGAGCCTCCCACCTTAACCTCCTGAGTAGCTAGGACTACAGGCATGCACCACCGCACCTGGCGAATTTTTTTTAAATTTTAAGTAGACAAGAGATCTCGCTATGTTGCCCAGGCTGGTCTTGGACTCCTCAGCTCAAGCAATCCTCCCACCTCCACCTCCCAAAGTGCTGGGATTATAGGCGTGAGCTACCGCACCAGGCCAACGTGGTGGTTTTAAAATATGTCCACAAATTCTTTGACACCCCTGCCTTCAAGAGACAGAGGCTAACTGTCCTTCCTCTGTGTGTTGACGGCACCCACTTCCAATGAACAGATGTGGAAGCAATGATGTGTAACACCCAAGATTAGGATACGAAAGGCACTGCAGCCTCCTCCTTGCTCTCTCTCAGGTCACATTCCCCGGGGGAAGTCAGCTGTCATGTCATGAGGGCACTCAAGAAGCCCTGTGGGAAGAGCCATGTGACAAGGAGCTGATGCCTGCAGCCAACAGCCAGGTGAGTGAGCCATCTCAGAAGCAGAGCCTCCAGCCCCAGCCTGTATCCTTACTGCAGCCCCATGGGGGACCCTGAGCCAGAACCTGCTAGAAAAACCACACCCTGACTTCCGACCCTCAGAAACGGTGCAAAATTATGAATATTTATTAATTTTAAGCTGTTGAATTTTGGGGGTAACTTGTTATGTGGCAGTAGATAAACAATACAAGTAAAAGGCACTGCTCTACTAAGTGCCTTATGTATATTAATGTATTGAATTCACCTAACAATATGATGTTTTTCCAGATGAAGACAGTGAGGCACAGAGAGGCTTGTTAACTTGCCCAAGGTAACACAGCTGGTAAGTGGGATAATCCTGGAGGAACTCTGAGTCCAGAAAGGAGATCAGACTTGCAGATCATTTTTTCTTTTTTTCTTTTTTTTTTTTGAGATGGAGTCTACCTCTGTCACCCAGGCTGGAGTGCAGTGGTGTGATCTTGGCTCACTGCAGCCTCCACCTCTGGGTTCAAGAGATTCTCCTGCCTTAGCCTCCCAAGTAGCTGGGACTACAGATGCCCACCACCATGCCTGGCTAATTTTTGTATTTTTAGTAGAGACAGGGTTTTGTCCTGTTGGCCACGCTGGTCTCAAATTCCTGACCTCAGGTGATCTGCCTGGCTGGGCCCTGGTTGTGTGGGCTGAGAGAGCCCGCAGGGGATGGGGGGTTGTGCAGTGGAAATCAGAGGAGCCTGTGACCTGCTTCTTGCTGGGACTGGGGGCGACCCATGGACACACAGACTGAGAGTGGGCCTGAGACTGTGCCCTCCCAATACCCATGGCCTGTGAGAGGCATGCAGAAAAGGCCAGAGTCCCCCTGCACCCAGGTCCTGAGAATCCCAGATCCAGCGAGAGGCCTGGGCGTGTGTGTCCTGGTTAGGGCGGCTTAGGTTGTCCAGCAGTGTCAAGCATCAACTCACAGTGGCTCAGCATAGCCAGGCTGTGGTTCTGGACCCACCACATGCCCCACGTGGGGTGGCAGGGACCCTACTCCTCCTGGTCACTCAGGTTCCCAGGCCAGTGGAGGCCCGACGCTCTTACGATGCTGCCGCCTCAACACGAGAGGCTTCGGGGCTTCCTGCAGTGAAAGGAGCCTGGAGGGGCCGCCAGCTCTGAAGTGACACCCAGGAGGACACGAGATGCTTCTGCTCACATTTCACTCCGCAAAGCAAGGCCCAGGACCCCACTGACCTGCAAGGGGGTACATGCCCAGGAGGACAGAACATCTTGGGGGTTCTAGCAATGTCTCCCATACTTCAGAAGTCCCCCGATCCTAGAACCATGCTGCCCAGAATGAATGCCACAGTGGGATTAGCCACAGCTGGGCAGATTCCCCTCCAGGACACCCAAGGCCAGGCAGAGCCCCAGAGCCAACCAGAGGCTCAGAAGGCCTCTCTCCCATTAGGACACCACCCCTAGGGAAAGGGATGGAGTGGGGAGAAACCGAAAACAGGAGTCCTGATTCAAAAGCATGAACCCAGAAGGAGACTACGTGAAAGCACAAGAGACCTGTAAGTAACAAGAGCAGGGTCCCGGCCATCAGCAGGAATGGGCGTCAGAAGAGAAGAGAAATGAAGATGAAGCTGCCCAGCACAGCCCTACGCCAGGGGGCCCTGCGCCACGCATTTCCCACCCATCAGCCCCTTCAGCCCTCCAACCCTAGGAGCAGGCTCTGCTGTTCCCTCACTTCACAGAGGAGTAAGCCAAGACCCAGGCAGGTTAGCATAAGAATGTGCACAGGCAGGGAGATCCCTTGAGCCCAGGAGTTTGAGACTAGCCTGGGCAAAACCCCATCTCCACAAAAAGTACAAAAATTTGCGAGCCTGGGTGGCGTATGCCTGTTGTCAGCTACTGAGCAGGCTGAGCTGGGAGGATTGCTTAAGCCTAGGAGTTAGAGGCTGCAGTGAGCTGTGATCGTGCTACTGCACTCCAGCCTGGGCAACAGAGCAAGACCCTGTCTTTTTTAAAAAAGGAAGGAAAGGAGGAAGGGAGGAAAGGAAGGTAGGGAAGGAAAGGGGAGGGGAGGGAAAGGGAGGGAAAGGAAGGGAAGGAGAAAGGGAAAGGAAAAAGGAGAGGAGAGGGACCAAGTGCTTTTCCTGCAGGTTCTGTCTCTCCCACTGTGCCCCATGAAGTGGGTGCTATCATTGGATCCATCGTACAGATGGTGAGACCGAGAGCCAGAGAGAAAGCAAACTGCCCGAGCTCCCAGAGATGCCCAGGACTCAGTCCCTCTGACCTCAGAGCTCAGGCTGTCAGTCACTGACCCTCCATCCTCACTGGCAAAACCTGCATGCCCACACAGCCCGGGGATACAGAGGAGCTCCACGACAGGGTCCCGAGTGGGCTTAGGCAGGCTGAGACCAGGCGTGGAGCCCTTTGGCCCGGGAGCAGACTGTGACAAGTAGACCTTGCTCACTTCTGTGAAGGAAACCTCTGGGGAGCTCATTCCTAGAAGGAAGGGCCACACCCAGTATTGACTCGCCAGGCACAGGTGCCGGTGGCTGGGTGGGTCCTGCCACGTGTCTACTTCTGGGGAAGGGAGGGAGTGGTCAGGCAGCCTCAGGCAGTGGCTCCTGTGTGTCCCGATCCCCTCTGCTGCAGCAGGCAGCTCGGGGACTGCCACCCACCCAGAGGGGTGGACTGAGCAAGAGGCCTGGGTTCTGAGATCTCCTTCCCCCACAACCCTGCGTCAGACAGGGCTCCTCCGCCCCTCCTGACACCACCACCTTCTCCATGCCTCAGTGTCCTCATCCACACCTCAGACGTAGTAACACTTCCTTCCTGGCATTGTGCAAATTAAATGAGGTCACGTGTGCGGCCTCCGGGGCTCCAGGGAGCCACGGTTTTATCCTGAGGGCAGTGGGAAGCTTTGGGGAGCTTTTTCAGGGAGCTAGCTAATACAGCGTCAGTGAAACTGATTTAAAAATATATATTGATAAGCCCCCACTGGATCTGATGCCTCATGCCGGTAAATTCCAGCACTTTGGAAGACCAAGTTGGGAGGATGGCTTGGGACTAGGAGTTCAAGACCAGCCTGGGCAACACAGTGAGACCCCATCTCTCTAAAAAAAAGAAAAAATTAGCCAGACAAGGTGGCACACACCTGTAGTCCCAGCTACTCAGGAGGCTGAAGTAGGAGGATCACTTGAGCCTGGGAGGTTGAGGCTGCAGTGAGCTGTGATTGTCCCATTGCACTTCAGCCTGGACAACAGAGCAAGACCCTGTCTCTTAAAAAAAAAAAATGAGTAATTGCAGATGTTTTTAGAAAGCTCAAAAGAGGCCAGGCACAGTGGCTCATGCCTGTAACCCCAACACTTTGGGATGCTGAGGCAGGCGGATCACCTGCAGTCAGGAGTTCAAAACCAGCCTGGCCAACCTGGCAAAACCCCATCTCTACTAAAAACACAAAAAATTAGCCGGGCACAGTGGTGCACATCTGTAATCCCAGCTACTAGGAAGAGTGAAGCATGAGAATCCCTTGAGCCTAGAAGATGGAGATTGCAGTGAGCTGGGATCGTGCCACTGCACTCCAGCCTAGGTGACAAAGCAAGACTCTGTCTCAGAAATAAAGTAAAAAGCTCAGAAGAAAAAAAGCAAACTCAGGGGTCA
The DNA here is from genome assembly GCF_009761245.1 of Sapajus apella. Lineage (NCBI taxonomy): Eukaryota > Metazoa > Chordata > Mammalia > Primates > Cebidae > Sapajus > Sapajus apella. The sequence goes on along the minus strand of NW_022436991.1, from coordinate 3,606,492 downwards.
ATAATAAAAATGGAACTGAAGGTAGAAGGGAGGTGGGGGAGGGGAGAGGAACTCAGATTGGACTTGATACATGGGACGGTATCAAGTCTAGTGACGTTCATGGGAGCAGAAACAGAAACCCCATATGAAGGCCGGGCCCTGAGGGACTGCCCCCAGCCCCCATGGACGGATAGGAACAGCCCAAGACTGGATAGCAGGAAGTCCAAAAATTGAAAGTCTAAGCCTGGGCGTGTGGGGCGGGGCGGGGCAGGGGATACTGAGATCTGAGTTGATTCTACTCTGGGCTGCTAGAATCTCATGCCAGGAATTCAGTGTGAACACAGGTCCCCAGCTGGTGAAATCCCTGGAGTATTCCCCAAAACACTCAACGCATCCTTGTTGGGAAACCTCTCATCCTGAGGCGTGTGGGAGCCCGAGCGTGCACAGGCACAAGCTGCAAATCTCCCTGCTGAAGATGAGCTCACAATAAAGCTTAGAAACCACCAGAAAAATCCACCATGCGGGAGAACCCACAGACAGGGCGGCAGGTGCAGCAGGTCCGTCAGGGTGCTCTGTGCAGGAGCGACTTACAGATCTGATGTCAATAGGAAATCGAGGCTCCGCAGCTGCAAAACCCCCTCCCTGTCCACACCCTCAGATCCTCAGTCACCACTGCTTCTCACAAATGCTTCATGGGAGCATGAGTTTTGTTTTGAGGGATGCAGAGAAGAGCTGACATTTCTGCTGGGGTCCTCGAGATTGAGGAACAGAGAGAGCCCATGTGCAGAGGTAGAACTGTCAGAGAACCGGTCCAGTTCTATGCATTTGGGAGCCTGAGGCTGTGAGGATGTAGTTCCTGGAAATTCTCTGAGATCTCATGGGGGAGGCTTGGCTTTCCACAGAGGATGGAACTCAGGTCTGGGGGCTGTTACATAGCCTAAAGAGACACCACGCTCTCCCAGGGCCAAGATGAGGAAGTCTGTGCTGGCCCCAGGTGGCGAGCTGAGGTCCCTGCCCTCATAGGTCCTGGGGTGAGGCTGGCCTGGGTAACTTTCACTTGGCCACGTGGCTGCAGGAACACCGAAGGGGAGGCATAGTTCTAGGCGAGAGTGACTTTTCTAAAGACAGCGACAGGCCTGGATTTGAATCCAGACTCCACAGGGTGTTGCTTTGTTTTCCCGTGCCTCAGTTTTCCTCTCTGTTTAATGGGGGTAATAATATAGCTCTTCCTCCTGGGCACTGAGAGGACTGAATGAGAAAACACACGTGACAGGGCAGCTGCCCCGGAGGACAGGCTGGGAGAATAGCCGTGGAGTTTATTACTAATGAATGAAGGGCTGGACACATGGATGAGTCAGTAATGATCCGTCTGATATGATGAGTGGACAAATGAATCAATGAATGAAATGCTCAGGGCCTGCCTCCCAGCACCAGAGAGAGGGAGCTTGGCCCTGGGGAGGGGAGGGAGGACAGGAGAGGTCCATCCTGAGTCAGTTTCCAGCAGCTCCAGCTCAGAAAAAGGTCAGAGGTCAGGTGACGGGCACATGGCGCACACCTGTGACACCCCTCTTAATCACTCCCCCCACATCGCACCAAGGGCCTCGAAGGATTCCCCTGAGTCATCTTCCTGCAGGCCAGCATGCAGCTCCCAGTTCCTCCCCCAGCCGGGCAGATGGTGATTCAGGGCTTTTTGGGGGAAATGAGACTTAAAAGACTCAGCAAGGAGTGTCCAGCCTGGTGAGTTGGGGGCTGTGGGCAGGACTCGGGGAGGGTCCCCTGGCACCTTCCCCGCCTCAGAGGGAGTCTTGCCCAGGTGGCAGGGCTTGGTAATCCTTCAAGTGGGGTGAGGGTAGCCCCATCCACCACAATAAATAATAGGAATGGCAATGAATTTTGTTGGGCCAGATTCTGTGCCCAGGGTTGCTCATTCATTTCTTCATTTAGTCCTCAGCTCCCTAGTGGAGGCAGCTGTCGGCTGAAACCACAGGAAATTGCCAATTGCCTTCCTGATCTTGCCCTGCAAAAATGGCAATCATGTGTAGTTCAATCGAATAGTCCCATTTTGCAGAAAATCACGGCTCAGAGAGGCTGAGCAGCCTGGAGAGGAGAGCCAGGGGCGCTGCTGCCTGAGCCTGGGAGAGCCTTGGGGTGCCGGGCTTGGGGCCAAGGGAGGCTCCTGGCCTGGGAACAGCGGTGCACAGGGAACACTAGAGCAGAGCTAGGCTGCACCTGCCCCCCCAGGGGGAAGGCGATGGGGCAAACAGGGCCAACGCTGGGGACTCAGGGCTGCCTCCTGGCGATCCCCAGGCTGGGGGAATTTGGCTCGGGGGATTTTGAGCAGTTGGAGGCTGAGTAGGGGCTTTCTTGCCCTCTGGCTGGGGCCCTGGGGGAGCGGGGGGTTGGGGCTGCATCCATCTGTCCATCCATCCAGGAACTCTCTGTCTCTGGTGGTGGCCGTCACTGAGGCTGTTCTGCAGAGCCACTCTGGGGCATTCATTTAAAATCCAAAGAGGAACCCAGGGAGGGGACAATGTTGAACCCAGGAGAAGGGGGTGGGTGATGCTGGCATTTCGGGGAGACATCAGTATGGGAGTTTCTCCCCAGGGGGTGTCTTTCTAGAATGTCTTTCTAGACTCCTGTGACACCCAGTGAGGTCAACCAGCCCCAGATGATTCTCAGAATTTGGAGACTGGCCCCCTGCAAGGGACTCAGATGCTTTCCCTGGAAGTGGACAGGGAGGGTAGGAGGCACCAAGGTCTCGCTGAGCCCTCATGGTCACTCTGAACGTTTATGCCACTTGGCAGGAGCCCTTCACTCTCCAGACAGTGAAATCAGCACCTGGCCCAGATAACAGCAAACAGCAACAATACCCCTTACCCCGTCCGACTGGTACCTCCTGTCTGTCTGCAGGGCGCTGCGCGTAAGTAGCACCATACACACAAGATCTCCAGGGAGTCTCATGACTAGGCATCAGCAGGGGCTTCTGTGTTTCTGGTCTTTCAGGAAACCAAGAAAAAACAGAGAGGTTGAGTAACTTGTCCAGAGTCACACAGCTCTAAGAAGCAGAGTCACCTACTCCAGAGGCCAAGGCAGGAGGATCAGTTGAGCCCCAGAGTTCAAGATCAGCCTGGGCAACATAGTGAGACCCCATCTCTTTAAACACAAAAAGGTGGAGTCAGAATCAAAACCAAAGGACTCTGAACCCTTGTACTGTTGGCTACACTCATCTCACCCTCCTGAAGAAATGGTTGCTGAGATTGCAGACTTGGTTAAATTCATTACAGTCCATCAATTCCATGGGGCAGCCCATTCTCCAGCCATTCAAATGGTGATTTGGAGGCTAGGTGTGGTGGCTCACATCTGTAATTCCAGCACTTTGGGAGGCCAAGGCAGGTGGATTATCTGAGGTCAGGAGCTCGAGACCAGCCTGGCCAACATGGTAAAACCCTTTCTCTACTAAACACACAAAAATTGGCCTGGCATGGTGGCATGTGCCTGTAATCCCAGCTACTCGGGAGGCTGAGGCAGGAGGATCGCTTAAACCCTGGAGGCAGAGGTTGAAGTGAGCTAGGAGCTCACCACCACTGCACTCCAGGCTGGGGGACAGAACAAGACTCCATCTCAAAATAAAATGGTGATTTGGAGTATTGCTTCCCTGGGAAGATGCCCGTGACACGTGTATCTTTAGAGGATAAAGCAAGTTCTAAGAGTTTGGAAGCAATAACCCCATTTTTGTTCATTGAAAATTTGCATAGAAAAATGACGAGAAAAGTTAGCAATTGCAGTGCTGGCAGCGATGACGCTGAGGAGGAAGCGGAGGGGCCCACGGAGAAGGACGGGGTTTGTGCCACCAGGTCTGTGCCACCACTGTCCTGCCTCGTCTGTGATGCCGGGAAAGGGGGCATCCTGGTTGCTGGGAGTCTGAAGACCTGGAGTGGGAGAGAGAATGGCTGTGTCCGTGACTGGAGCTCAGGGCTCTGAGAGGTGGTGTCCGCGGTCTGTGGGGAGGCAGTGGCTGATCCGTCAAGGGTGTGGCTTGTCCTTCCCACGCCCGTGGAGAAACGCCGATCACCCTGCCTGTGCCTCCACTGGCTACTCTCCTGGCTTGCGGCCCGTTCACCTTGGTGGCCAAACCTCTCCGTCCTTGCCACCAGCTCGGACATCTCCTCCTCCAGGAAGCCTCCTCAGATGTCCCTGGCCAGGCATGGGCCTTCCTCAGCCTTTCTCTGGATCCCTAGTCTAGCACTGAGTGCCTCCTGCCTCCTCACTGCCTCTGACGGGTTGATTTAACACAGCCACAGGGACTCATTTCTGTAACCCCCGCCTTTCCCACGGGAGCCACTACAGGGTTGAGCTTTACATCCTCTTGGCGGGCTCATGGGCCCTCATCCGCACCTTCCCTCTTAGCGGGTCCCTCTTATGTGGTGTCTCATTGACTCTTCGCTGTAGCTCTAAGGGGTGGGTACCACTTTTCATTCCCATTCCACAGATGCAGAAACTGATCTCCCGCGAAGCTGAGGAGCTCACCCTGGGTCATATGGCCAGCAAGTGGCACAGTCAAGATCTGAACCCAGGTCCAGCTGTGTTCACACGGTGTCTTGGATGGGGCTAACGCTCCACCACGCTGCCTTTTCATATAACGTTAAAATCTGGCTTCTCTTTCAGTAGCTGCCCCAGAGCGGCTGGAGCACTGCAACTAAGGCAGATGTGAGCTCTGGAATCGCAGTCACCAGCACTGCTGTGGTACCTTCGCTCTTAGTGTCTGCTTCTGTCAACGCTGAGAGGTAGGCACAAGTACCCCCGTGGCAGATGTGGGAGAATTGAGGCCCGAGAGGTCCAGGGCTCCAGGGGCACCTGGCTCTGATGAGGCCAAACCCAGGGTTGCCCCCTCTCTGCACCCCAAACTTCCGGTTTCTGGGCTCAGCTGAGCACGTGGAGCCTTGGTCACACCCAACACTCAGTGGATAGCGTCTGAGAAACACTCTTCCTGCTTAAAGCCCTGCTTCCCGGAAGGGAGCTGGGGGAAAGTGGGAGAGGAGGTGGGGGGGCCAGGTAGCAGACAGGCACACTCCTTGCAGGAGGAAGTTCGACCCGTCACTTCTGGGAACGAGGATAGCTTGGCAGTAACACGGCGCACTTTGACCCTGGTAGAGCACCCAGGTGTCACTGTTGATGGCCCCCTTCCTCCCTGGGGGGTGCAGCTGGGCTGCCTGGAGCCTCCATGTCAGACATCCAGGTGGAGCTGGGGACAGCCTTGGAGCTCTCAGGCCACCTGTCTGGCTCCCACCGGATGGAGCGCCCAGATGGTGCTTCTCTGTCCGCTGTCTAGGGGGAGCCCAGGCTGGGACATCCAAGCTGAGCCCTGAGCTGGCCTGACCTGGCCCAGCCCGCGCTGATGAGGCAACATGAGTCCTGTTTCCTGTTTCTGTGGCTATGCAAATGGGGGGAAATCAGGGCCTCTCCTGGGGTAGGCTTCCCAGAATGATGGCATTGATTGTCCCAAGAAACCTGGCCCCAGCGGGGCTGTCACGGGAAGGCGGTCGTCAATGTCTAAGATCCCTTTCTTTCCTGGCAAATCTCTCCTGCGTGTTGGGAAAATCCTCTTCAGCCCAGCATTGGGTCATCACTGCGTGCCCACTCCTGGACCCACTGCCGGTGAGAGCCAGGCTGTGGCTTCCACTTCGTGTTACTGCATCCCCAGCTCCTGGTACATCGTGGGAGTGGGACAGACAGGAGCAGGAAGTGGGTGGGCTGACTGGCTCTTAGCCCCTAGCCTGGAGATCACATATCCTTCTATTTACTCATAAGGAAACTGAGGACACCAGGCTGCGCCAGGGACTTGCCCATGTCTCTCTACCTCGCCCAGACATGCCCCAGCGGCAGTGGCAAACTTCTGCTTGCCACCAAAAGCCGGCTGAGTCTTCCGAGTCCCTCTCATGGTCCCCACGCCTCAGCAGCCCAAGGTCCCAGCTTGAGCCTGCCTGGCCAGGACTCTTGCCACACCCCTGGCAGGTCCCCAGGTTAGGCTCTCAGAGGGGTCGTTCTCGGCTCACATCTGACCATGCCCCTCCCCTGCTCTGGCACCCAGCCCTCGCTCAAAGCTAGGCCCCATAAGCCAGCAGTAATTGGGCACCTTCTAACCTGAGTGGTCTCATCTCTTGACAACTCTGCCTCACCCTGTAGGACCAGCATCACCTGGCGCTACCCCAGGTGATGCCAGAACTCCTCGGAATCCCCCTTGCACCTCTGTGGCTTCACAAAGCTGTTGCCTCAGCCTGGGGTGATGTCTCCAACACCTTTCTTTCTTCCGTCCTTTCTTCTTCTCTTCTCTTTTCTTTCTTTTCTTTTCCTTTTCTTTTTTTCTTTCTTTCCCTCCCTCCCTCCTTTCTTTCTTTTCTTTCTTTCCTCCTTTCCTTTCCCTCCCTCCCTCCTTTCCTTCTTTTCTTTCCATCCTTCCCCTCCCTTTCTTTCTTTCTCTCCTTCCTCCCTCCGGGCTCTCTCTTTCTCGCTCTTTCTTTCTTTCATTTTCTTTTTCTCTCCCTCCCTCTCTTTCCTCCTTTCCTTTTCCATTTCCTTCTCTCCCTCCCTCCCTCTTTCCTTCCCTCCTTCTTTCCTTCCCTCGCTCCTTCCTTCCTTCCTTCCTTTTCTTTCTCTTTCTTTTTTTTCTGAGACAGAATCTCTCTCTGTCATCCGGGCTGGAGCGCAATGGCACAATCTCGGCTCACTGCAGACTCTGCCTCCGGGTTCAAGCATTTCTCCTGCCTCAGCCTCCTGAGTAACTGGGATTCCAGTTGCATGCCACCATGCCTGACTACTTTTTGTATTTTTAGTAGAGATGGAGTCTTGTCATGTTGGCCAGGTTGGTCTCAAATTCTTGACCTCAGGGGATCCACCTGCCTTGGCCTCCCAGAGTTCTAGGATTACAGGTGTGAGCCACTGCACCCCAGCCTAACACCTTTGCTTCTATAACTCCTGTTTATCCTCCAACAGTCAGCAGTGCCTCCTCCAGGAAGCCTTCCCAGATGCCCCCAGGCACCTGAACCAGGTGCCTCCTCTCAGCTCCTGGCATGTGCCCATCACAGCATGTACCACACTGGGCTGTCCTCATCCTTTTAGTGCCTGTCTCCCCCACTGGATGAGAAGCTCATCAGGGAAGCTTGCATAGAGAAGGAGGCAGAGATGTGGAAATGCCCATGGGCAGAAGACACACACAGGACGTTGAACCTATGGACATGGAGTGCTACAGAGGCCTCTGTCAAGGACCGAGTAACCAGATATTCAACTGTGTCTCCCTCGAGATAGTGAATGCTGGGGCGTGGGGAGGCACAGAGCCTGAGTCTATGAGCCCCCATTCTCTGAACCCCCGCCCCTCAGGAAACTCCTCCCGCATGAGGCAGTGGGCAAGCAGAGCCTGCCTTCCATGGGAGGAGCCCAAGTAGTCCACACCCACTTTCCCTGCCTCCCTTGCAGCTAGGGCATGGTGTGTGACTGGGCTCTGCCAATCAGGCACCTGCTCTGGAGTTTGAGTTGGAGGCTTGTCCTGTCCAGGACTCTTTCTGGAGGGGCCTGGGCCACATGGGTTTCCTGGTGGCTGTGAAGAAGGAGGACTTCACCAGGCTCGCTCTGTGGTAGGAAGGGAGGTGAAGTCCCCTTTTCCATGGGATCCTCCTGCCTTCCTGGGAGTTTTGTATACCCCAATATCTGTTTATATACATCTTCTTCTGCTTCAGTGAGCCACAGTTGGATTTTATTGTTTGTCACTAGGAATCTCGGAGGATCCTCTTGGGGACAACCACTGGGATCAACCTTGAAGGAGGAGCTGGTGTTAATGGGAAGAACAGCAGGTGCACTCGGGGCATGGGAAACAGCTGCCCAGGGTCAAGGTCAGACTTCAAGGACACGACAGGGAGAGCTGGGAATGAACCTCTGGGTCAGAGCCATTGGAGTGTGGAGTTGGGTGGGGGGAAGTACCAGCAGGGGGGCAGATCCAAGGCAGCCAATCCTGGATGCCAGGTGGAGAGCAAGCTTGGATGCCAACCTGTGGGCAGTGGGACCCAGTGACATACTCTAAGTGGAGGCGGGAGGTGGGCAGATTTGGGTTCCAGCAGCTCGGTCTGCTGCTAGGGGGAAAAGCTGGACCAGATAGGGCAAGACTGGAAGAGCAGGAGACCACACAAGAGACTGCTGCGATGGCCCCAGCTAGAAAGAAGACCGAGCAGCAGCGGTGAGCAAGGGCAGAGCTGGGGTTGGGTGTCACTAGCCCTGGGGAGCCACTGAAGCCTTGGGTGATCATGAGAAAGTGGGGTTGAGCCAGGCGTGGTGGCTCATGCCTGTAACCGCAGTATTTCAGGAGGCTGAGGTGGAGGGCTTGCTTTAGCCAGGAGTTTAATACCAGCCTGGGCAACATAACAAGACCCTGTCTCTACAAAAACTAAAAAGTTAGCTGGGTGTGGTGGCACACACACCTGTAGTCCCAGCTACTCAGGAGGCTGAGGCAGGTGGAGCCCATCAGTCCTGGCTGCAGTGAGCCAGGACTGTGCTTCTGCGCTCTAGCCTGGGCAACAGGGTGAGATCCTGTCTCTTAAAAAAAACAATTGGGGTTGGAATTTCACGGCTGCCTGGACATGTCACTTGCTTCACCCTTTGCGCCAATTCGTTCTGAGGGTTTCCACACCAGGGCCGGCTTTGTGGTGGTGCTTCCCAGCTAAGCTGACGCAGACTTGCAGATGTGATTCAGGAATGGAAAACAGGCTGGGAGCAGCGGCTCACACCTATAATCCCAGCAATTTGGGAGGCTGAGGTGGGCAGATCACCTGAGGTCAGGAGTTTGAGCCAGCCTGGCCAACATGGTGAAACTCTGTCTCTACTAAAAATACAAAAACTAGCCAAATGTGGTGGCACACGCCTGCAATCCCAGCTACTCAGGCTGAGGCAAGAGGATTGCTTGAGCCCAGGAGACATAGGTTGCAGTGAGCCTACATCACCACTGCATTCCAGGCTGGGCAACAGAGCAAGACTAATCTCAAAAAATAAAGGAGGCTGAGCATGGTGGCTCACCCCTGTAATTCCAGCATTTTGGGAGACCGAGGTGGGTGGATCACTTGAGGTTGAGAGTTCAAGACCAGCCTGGCCAATATGGTGAAACCCTGTCTCTACTAAAAATACACAAATTAGCCAGGCGTGGTGGTGGGCACCTGTAATCCCAGCTACTCAGGAGGCTGAGGCAGGAGAATCTCTTGAACCAGGAGGCAGAGGTTGCAGTGAGCCAAGATCGTGCCATTGTACTCCAGCCTGGGCAACAGAGACTCCGTTTCAAAAAGAATAAATAAATAAAATGGAGAACACACACGACCTTCAGCAGAGAGCCTGGAAAATGGTAAGCAGCTTTTTGGGACATCTGCCATGTATTCCTTCCTCCCCCGCTGCCTATAACAGCCCTGCTGGGAACCCAGCATCCTCCGGGAAGACAGTTTAGCAACAGAGGAGACCATGTTGCTTTGAGAATCGGAACGAAACCCTGCAAGGCCAGGACAGGGAAAGACCCAGGCAAGTCATAACTCTGGCCAGGGCTTGCTGAAGGCAGAAAGTCAGGGGGCTGGTGGTAGGGGCACGCGGCCTCTGAATGGCTTCAAGAGGAAGCAGGGATGGGGTTGTCGTGGCTGCACTGGGGATGACACCCTCTCCCTCTAGCTGGGTGGCCTGGGGCAGAGCCTCTCCCTTTCCAAGCCTCTGAGTCCTCTGCCTGAGATAATGGGCTCCAGCCCCCCTCACACCCCCCTGCATGTGGGCGAGCAAACCCAGCACCAGCACCTGGGTGTACAGCCTGGGGGATGTGTTAGGGATTCAACCCCTTTTTGGAGCTTTTCTTTTCTTTTGGGACAGAGTCTTACTCTGTTGCCCAGATTGGAGTGCAGTGGCACGATCTCGACTTACTGCAACCTCTGCCTGTCGGGCTCAAGCGATTCTCCTGCCTCAGGCTCCCCAATAGCTGGGACTCCAGGTGCCGGCCACCATGCCTAGCTCATTTTATATTTTGAGTAGAGGTGGTGTTTCACCGTATTGACCAGGCTGGTCTCAAAATTCTGACCTCGTGATCCCCCCATCTCAGCCTCCCAAAGTGCTGGAACTATAGGCATGAGCCGCCACACTCGGCCTGGAGGTTTTCTATTTAAAAAAAATTTTTTTAACTCTTTATAGAGAGGTGGGGTCTCACTACGTCGCTCAGGCTGGTCTTGAACTCCTGGCTTCAAGTGATCCTCCCACCTCAGCCTCCCAAACTGTTAGGATTACAGGCGGGAGCCACCACATCCAGCCCTTTCTTGGATCGCGCGGTGCTGTCTGGGTTCTTTTCCTCTTTGTCCTCCCTCCCCCTGCACCCCAGAGCTTGTGTGGGGCCGATCCATCCTCACAGACAGGACGGGATCCCGGGTGCCCTTTCTACCCTCCCCAGGGGGCCCTAGGACTCTGTAGGACAGTCTGCCCCGGTGCCCTGAGGGCTCCTGGAAGTGGCAGTGAGGTGCACTCAGGAGTAGGTGGTCCCCTCTCTGAGCCTCCAGCCTTCGAGCCCACTGCCATGTAGCCACAGTCGTTCCTGGCTCCACACTGGACCCTTCAGCAAGGCCCTCACCATGTCCTGAGTCTGTTCATCCCTCCTCCCTGAGGCCACCACCCAGGTCCGCACCGCCTTATCTCCCACCTGGACCGTCCATGGCCGAAGCCTCCCACCTGGTGTCCTGGCCCCTCCTCAGTGATCCCGGCTCTGCCCGTACCAGAGGCCATCTCCTGATCTCCTCTGGCATGAGTACACTGTTCTGCCCCCAGCACACCCGGCTTGCTGTCAGCCAGGGTCCAGGCCACTCACCCCTCCTCCACCCCCCTCCTCCACCATTCGATCATCACACTTACGAAGTCATCTTCTCATAGGTGAGGGGCATTTCTCAACTGCTGTCTCCATCAAACAGGTATCTGGGGAGGGCTGTGGCTTGCAGCGGCCACCCTGTGTTCATTCATTCATGGCAACTTTCTGCACCTGGGGGCAGCTGAGTCTGGGACCTCTGAGGGCTGGGGGAACCCACCCAAGGGCAGGGGGTTAGGTGGCTAGATTGGCATTTAGAAAATCTGCACAATCTAGAAAATTGGCTCAGATAGGCATTTAGAAAGTCCCCTCTGGGCCGGGCACGGTGGCTCACGCCTGTCATCCCAGCACTTTGGGAGGCTAAGGTGGGCAGTTCACGAGGTCAAAAGATCAAGACCATCCTGGCCAACACGGTGAAACCCTGTCTCTACTAAAAATACAAAATCTAGCCAGGTATGGTGGCTCTCGCCTGTAGTCCCAGCTACTCGGGAGGCTGAGGCAGGAGAACCGCTTGCACCTGGGAGGCAGATGTTGCAGTGAGCTGAGATCGTGCCACTATACTCCAGCCTGGGCAACAAGAGTGAGACTGCATCTCAAAAAAAAAAAAAAAAAAAAAAAAAAGTCCCCTTTTTTTTAACTACTGCTTCGGAGTGGGCAGTAGTTAGTGGAGCTGCAGGGAGTTTAGCTAGGGGCACCTGGGTGTCCTGGTAACAGATAAGGGCTGCTGTGGGAAGGAAGAGAAGCAAACGTTTTCCAGAAATAGAGGTCAAACGGAGAGCATTTGGCTGTGGTCACAGACACTGCAGCGTCCACCCCACATTCCTCCCCAGCCCCTATCCCTTTACCCCTCCTTGCAGGGAACTTTCCCTGCCAGTAGCAGGCACCAACATTTCCTGGCCAGGTACCATCTGTTGCTGCTGGAACCAGCTTTGCCTGCAGCCCCTGGAGAAGCAGAAGCTCCCAGGAATTTGTGCACTGCCCAGAGGGCAGAAGTGAGTACTCCCTTAACCAATCACATGCGAGGGGCATAAAATTCCAGTTTTTTGCCCCTGATCAGGACCCCTAAGGGGTGACCTAGCACCATGTCATGGTCACCGAACCCCTGTTTAGGGTCAGCTTCTAGGGAACCCACACTAAGGATGGTGACCAGGTTTGGGGGCTGAGGGAAAGAGTGTTTACGCAAGGTTTTTTGGCTTGTGCAAGAGCGGCCGATCCCGAGACAGGATGCACCGGACAGGGATCCCTGACTTGGGACGAGGGAGGGCGTCAGGGTGCTGTTTCCTTGAGGACAAGTTGTTATATTGGTTTTGTGTTGCCAGAAATCACCGGGGCAGTGACCAAGCTGAGTACAGATGCGTTCATCATCCAGAGGAAAGGCGCTCAGCATCTCCACGCCATCCCCCTCCCTGCCGTGGGACGGAGGCAGCAACATTTCCCTGACCTGGGCCGGCTGCAGCTAAGGCTGAGACATCTGCATAGGGCAGAAGGGGCCAGGTCAAGGCCTTCCTGGCAAGTGCCTCCCAGGGGACAATGCCAGTCCCAGAAAGGGTGAGTCATGAGCAGAGCACCTCCACATCCCTGGCCAGGCCGGAGGTGCCTCCCCAGGGACTTGCCCCAAAGGGGCACCGTATCCGGTCATCCTCAGAGCCAGGCAGGCTTGACAACCCATCCTCTCATCTCTGTCCTGCTCCCAGGCAGCCCGTAAAGCCCTCAGGCCCAGTGGCCATGCCTCACCCGACAGCTTGGGAGATCCAGGCACAGCGGGAGAAGTGACTTGCCGAGGTCATGCAGGGACACGGTCAAGCCACTGCCTGGCTTCCTGACACCCCTTCTGCCCTACCATGCTGATGCCCAGGTTTGCCCTGTGGGAATTCCCTGGGCCCACCCAGCTGCCATGCCCTGGCACCCGTAGAGTAATCTGGAGGCGTGTGGGTGCCTGTCACCCAAGCATCCTTCCTGGCATAGCAGGAGGAGAGAGCCAAGCACCCAAGGCAGCCCCTGACCTCAGGGACCCCCAGTTCTTCCTGCACCCCTTGACCTTCCCACTTCTCTAGGGACTGCCTCATGGTGGGTGGGTCTCTGTTCTGCCCTGTCCTACCGTGGGTCCTGCGGGGAGGCGGCTGGAACACGGGGCTGAGTGGCACCCAGCACACACCCAGGGCCCTGGGAGGGGGTTCGCCTCTTCCTTCTGCAGTGGGCTCTGCCTCCTGCTCTGCACTTGCCCATCAGGCCAAGGGGGTAGGGGAAGGGGTGCAGGCGTGGGCATCCCTGCAGTCAGGGCTGCCTGCCACCTTTGTGCATGGGGAGGGATGAGGGGTGGGGTGCTAGGTGGAAGGTGGAGTCTCCTTTGCTGTCTTTGGTGCCTTCATAACCCCTTGCTTCTATCCTGGGAAGCTGCTCTACTTCATAACCCCTTGCCCAGCTTCTACCCTGGGAAGCTTTGCTCCCACATGGGCCACCTACCCAGACCACCTGCACAGTGGTGACAACGGGCTCAGTGTGTTTCTCCTTTCTCCTTGCCCAAGACAGGATCTTTGGCCCTTATTAATAAAAACAGCCAAATCTGGCTGGTGCAGTGGCTCACATCTGTAATCCCAGTACTTTGGGAGGTCAAAGTGGGAGGATCACTTGAGGCCAGGAGTTCGAGACCAGCCTGGGCATCATAGTGAGACTCTGTCTCTACAAAAAAATTAAAAATTAGCCAAGCATGGTGGCGTGCTTGCAGCTACTTGGGAGGGTGAGGCAAGAGGATTGCAGGAGTTTGAGGCAGCACTGAGCTAGGATTGTGCCACTGCTCTTCAGATGAGGGAGACCCTATCTCAAAAAAAAAAATACTGTAATAACAGTCAAATCTGTTAAGTGTTTACCTCATGCCTGGCCTAGAGCTGAACACCTGGCCCATGTGACTGTACCCATGATCCCTGTTTTTCAGTTAAGAAAATGGAAGCTCAAAGAGGCTAAGTTGGCCACCCCCTGTGCAAAGCTAGTACACAGCGAGGCTTCTGTGCACCTCTCAGCCCTGGCCCCCTTTATTCTTCAGGAACCCATGAAGTTTGCAGCTCTGTTCACATATACACACGGGAAGCTTCTGGCAGCTTGGGAAATATCTGTGACGTGAACAGTCACAGCTGCTGCTTACTGGGGACTGCCTAAAAACAGCACTTTATTTTTATTTATTGATTTGACATTTAGTGTATTTTTTTAAAAAGATGATTGGTTCAAAATGCAAAAAAGATACGAGGCTGGTCTCTCTCTCTCTCTCTCTCTTTCTCTCTCTCTTTCTCTCTCTCTCTCTCCTCACCAGCCCTGTCATCCCCCAGCCACCCCGGTTCCCTTTCTGATACCAGTTTCTTCTACTTCCTTCCAGGAATACTTCTTTTTTTTAATTTTTTTTGAGACAGAGTTTTGCTCTTGTCACCCAGGCTGGAGTGCAATGGCATGATCTTGGCTCACTGCAACCTCTGCCTCCCAGGTTCAAGCCATTCTTCTCTCTCAGCCTCCCAAGTAGCTGGGACCACAGGCACACACCACCACACCCAGCTGATTTTTGTATTTTTAGTAGAGACGGGAGTTTCACCATGTTGGCCAAGATGGTCTTGATCTCTTAACCTCATGACCTGCCTGCCTCGGCCTCCCAAAGTGCTGGGATTACAGGAGTGAGCCACTGCGCCCGGCCCTTTTTTTTTTTTGAGATGGAGTTTCACTCTTGTTGCGTAGGCTGGAGTGCAGTGGTGTGATCTTGGCTCATCGCAACCTTCATCTCTCGGGTTTAAGCAATTCTCCTGCCTCAGCCCCCCGAGAAGCTGGGATTACAGACACCCACTACCATGCCCAGCTAATTTTGCATTTTTAGTAGAGATGGGGTTTCACCATGTTGGACAGGCTGGTCTCGAACTCCTGACCTCAGACCTCAGGTGATCTACCCACCTCCACCTCCCAAAGTGCTGTGATTACAGGTGTGAGCCACCGCACCTGGCCTCCTTCCAGAAATACTTAACACATTTACTCAAATCTTAGGCTACTATACTGATATGATTTGGATCTGTGTCCCCACCCAAATCTCATGTTGAATTGTAACCGCTGATGTTGGAGGTGGGCCTGGTGGGACGTGTGAGTGGATTTCTCATGAATGGCTTAGCACCGTCCCTCTTGGTACTATCCCTGTGGTAGTGAGTGAGTTCTCATGAGATGTGGTCATTTCCAAGTATATAGCACCTTCCCCCTCTGTCTCTTTTGCTCCTGCTACCACCATGTGACATGCCTGCCCCCACTTTGCCTTCCGCCATGATTGGAAGTTTCCTGAACCCTCCCCAGAAGCCGAGCAGAGGCCAGCACCATGCTCCCTGTGCAGTCTGCAGAACTGTGAGCCAATGAAACCTCTTTTCTTTATAAATTACCCAGTCTCTGGTATGTTTTCATAGCAATGTGAGAATGGATGACTCCATGTACATACTGTATTAGTTATCTATTGCTACTGCTGCATAGCAAGCTAGCCCAAAATTTGGCAGCTTGAAATATGAATAACGTTTTTTCATCTCACAGTTTCTGAGGGGCAGGAATTTGGGAGCAACTCAGCTGGGTGATTCTGGCTCAGTGTCTCATGAGGCTCCGGTCAAGCAGTTGGCCAAGGCTGCTGTCATCCGAAGGCTCAACTGGGGCTGGAGGCTCTACTTTCTGGATGGCTCATTATGTGGCTTTTGGCAGGAGGCCTCAGCTCCTCACCTCATAGATGTCTCGATAGGGCTGCTTGAGTGTCCTCACAACATGGCAGCTGGCTTCTGTCGGGCAAGTGGTCCAAGACAGAACAGAGTGGAAGCCGCAATGTCATTTATGATCTAGCCTTGGAAGGAAGATGTGTTTCCACCATATCCTCCTAATTTCACAGGTCAGCCTTAGTTAATGTGGGAGGGGACCACATTAGGTCCCAGGAGGTGAGAATTATTATGGGTCATCTGGAGGCTGCCTAGCACACACACTGTCCTGCACCTTGCTTTTCTTCACAATAGTATTCAGAATGGTTCTATATCAATAGACACAGAATAACCTTATTCATTTATTTATTTGAGATAGGGTCTCACTCTGTCACCCAGGCTGGAGTGCAGTGGCACAATCACAGCTCGCTGCAGCCTCAACCTCCCAGGCTCAAGCAGTCCTGCCACCTCAGTCTCCTGAGTAGCTGAGACTACAGGTGCATACCACCATGCCTGGCCAATTATTTAAAAAAATGTTTTGTAGAGACAGGGCTCCACTATATTGTCCAGGCTGGTCTCTGACTCCTAAACCCAAGTGATCCTCCTGCTTTGGCCTTCCAAAAAATATTGGGATTCTGGGCGTGAGCCACTGCACCCAGCCTATTTTTTTAATTGCATAGTATTACACTGTGTGGGAGCGTCGTGATGTATTTACGCAGCCCGCTATTGATGGACCTTTCGGTTATTCCTGATCATCTCCTGTCACCATCAGGGCTGCAGTGACCATCTTTGCAGAGGCATTATTTCCCATATCTGATGGGGTGATACACGGGTGGACTGGCTAAGTCAAAAGGGGCGGCACTTTGAAAACACAGCTGTAAAGTTTTTGCCACTTCTTGGATTAAGACGTGGGGTCAGCCAGGCACAGTGGCTCACGTTTGTAATCACAGCACTTCGGGAGGCTGAAGCAGGCAGATCACCTGAGGTCGGGAGTACAAGACCAGCCTGACCAACATGGAGAAACTCTGTCTCTACTAAAAATACAAAATTAGCCAGGCGTGGAAGCACCTGCCTATAATCCCAGCTACTGGGGAGGCAGAGGCAGGAGAATTGCTTGAACCTGGAAGGTGGAGGTTGAGAGAGCAAAAGAGAGGGAGGAGAGAGGAAAAGAAAGAGAGAGAGGGAAGGAAGAAGGAAGGAAGAAGTGAAGGAGGGAAGGAAGAAGGAAAGGAAAGAAGGAAGGAGGGAGGGAGGGAAGGAGGGAAGGGAGGGAGGGAGGAAGGAGAAAGGAAGGGAAGGAAGGAAAGAGAAGAAGGAAGGAATGAGAAAGGAAGGGAAGGGAAAAGGAAGGAAAGAGAAGGAAGGAAGGAAGGAAGGAAAAAAAAAGAAGTGGAGTCTATATCTCCTCCCCTTGAAACTGAGTGAGCTTTGATGAATTCAACCAAGAGAGTATTACAGAAGTGATGCCGTGCAATGTCTGAGACTTGGTACACAGTTCCATCTTGTTTGCTGGAAGACTTGCTCTTGGAGCCCTGACCTGCAACATAAGAATTCTAACTCCCTTGAAGTTGCCATGCTGGAAGGAAGCCCAAGACATCTGAAGAGGCCACATGTCAGCATATCAGTCACTTTTCCCAGTGATGGTGACACCCAGCCTTCAAGTCATGCCAACAAACGCACCATGTGTGCGACTAGTCTCCAAATGTTTTGAGTAACCCCTTCTCCAGCTGAAGCCTTAGTCTTCATGGAACAGAAATAATCCATAAAAAATAGAATAAAGGCTATGGGTGTTTTTTTTTTTAATGTACTGCAAGCACTTACATACTTTAGCTCATTTAATTCTCCCAAGAATCTCTCAGGGCAAGTATTGTCAACCCTATGTTGCAGAAAAGAAGACCAGAACCCAGAGAAGTTCAGAAACTTGCCCAAGGCCTCACAGGAGGTGACTGAAAGACCTGGATGCTAACTTGGGTCTTTCTGGCTCCAGATCCACCCTCCTCCTCCTGCTAATAGAGGGAAGCAACTCATTGTGTTGAACTTGCAGGATCAGCCATAAGAAATTTCTAGACCCAAAGAACACACTGGGTTAGATCAGAAGTTCCATGCCTGGGGCCTCTGGAAGCTATTTTTGGCAAAAATTGCTGGGAAATTGTGCATCTGTTCTTCCTGCCAATGTTGTGTAGGCAGGGAGGAATGTGTAAACTCTCCACTATTGCCGAGAATTCTGTTCATTGAGAATCTCAACTGGCCAGAAGGTCTTACAGTTAACTACCTGGCTGGTTAACAAACAAATGAAGCTATTATTCCCTTTAGTAGGAGGATAACTTTCTTTCACATTTAAATTTATTTTTGCTTTCTGATCCAACTGAGGAACAATTTCGGAGGAAACTTTCTAAACATGAAATTCCGCCAGAGCACTTGTGGCTGAATGGGTTTCTCCCTGCTGGTGATGGGCGGTATTGCAACTCAGCTCTATTAGACAAAAGGAAGGTGAGAGACACAACATGTACATGGGGCAGTATCTGGAGCTTTAGGCAATTTCAAGGGAAGGCTCAAATAAGAGACAGTGTCACCGAGTGGTTACACTTGAGTCTCAGAGTCACATGATCTGAGTTCAAATCCCTTCCTTGCTGTATGTCTATCAGGGTCCACTCAGGAAAACAGAAACCACATCAGGTATTTCAAACAGAGGGAAATAGATACATGAATGATGAGACTACCAAAGATGAGCATCAGCAGGAAGCCAATACCACCCAGAGTGCTAAGTGGAAAACCAAAGGAATCCGTGTTACCAGAGCCCAGGAGCTGGGGCCATCTGGAATGCAAAGTGCTGGGATTATAGATGTGAGCCACCACACCCTGCCTGTGCCTTGGTTTCCACATCAGTAAAATGGGGATAATTACTGGACTTCCTAGGATTATTGTGAGGTTGTGAGTACTTGGCCCATGGCATGGGGTGGTAGAAGGCATTAGCTACCTATTATTATCCACTCTTGCTATTTCCCTTGCAGTTTTCTCTCATTATTATATTTACTTCATCTAAAGAAGTGGCTGTGACCCTCAAGAGAAGGATGAAAATCAGCAGGGCTGGCCGTACAGAGTGTCATTCAGGATGGGGAAGCCCAGTGACTCTCAGGTGCCACCATGGGAAATGGTAGTCATTCAGCCCCTCTGAAAAATGGGCAGTGTCCACAAAAGCTGACTATACATATACCTTATACCCAGCAATCCCAGTCCTGGGCAAAAACCTAGAGAAACGAGGCACCTGCCCACCATAGGCCTTCACAGAGAGGTCTATGCGGCATGGCTCAGGATAGCCCCCAAGGGGAGACAAATCCAATGTCCACCACCAGGGTCATGGAGAAATAAAGTGTGAAAAAGGGGCCAGGCACAGTGGCTCATGCCTGTCATCCCAGCACTTTGGGAAGCTGAGACAGGCGATCACTTGAGGTCAGGAGTTCATGACCAGCCTGGCCAACATAGGGAAACCCCATCTCTTCTAAAAATACAACAATTAGCCAGGCATAGTGGCACTCGCCTGTAGTCCCAGCTACTCGGGGGAGTGAGGCAGGAGAATCACTTGAACCCGGGAGGTAGAAGTTGCAGTGAGTTGAGATCGTGCCACTGCACTCCAGCCTGGGTGACAGAGTGAGACTCCATCACAATTTTAAAAAATAAATAAATAAAAATAAAGTATGAAATAGCCATGCAGTGGAATACCACTCAGCAATGCAGAAGAACAAACTCGCACCACATGCAACCTGGGAGAAACTTACAGACATGGCGCTGAGGGAACGAAGTCAGCTAGAAAACATCCCCACTGTCTGCTTACACTCGTTTGATACAACAGGCCAAACTCGTCAGTAGTGACAAAAGTCAGAGCAGGGGCTGCCTCTGGCCAGGAGGTGGGGAGGGTCTGAGGGACCCTTCCAGGGCGCTAGAGACGCACTGTATCACAGCCTGGGTGGTGGCTCCATGGATCAGGCTACACATTTCAGATGTGTGGATGGAAGTATTATGTTTCAGCTTGATATACACTTTTTTTTTTTTTTTGGAGATGGAGTCTCACTCTGTCGCCCAGGCTGGAGTGCAGTGGTGTGATCTCAGCTTACTGCAACCTCTGCCTCCCGGGTTCAAGCGATTCTCCTGCCTCAGTTTCCTGAGTAGCTGGGTCTACCGGTATACACCACCATGCCCAGGTAGTTTTTGTATTTTTTTTTTTTTTTTAGTAGAGATGGGGTTTCACCATGTTGGCCAGGATGGTCTCCATCCCTTGACCTCCCAAAGTGCTGGGATTACAGGCATGAGCCACCATGCCCAGCCCCGTTCATTACTTTAAAACAAATGGTGACAGCTAGGCACGGTGGTTCATGCCTGTAATACTGGCACTTCGCAAGGCTGAGAGGGAGAATTGCTTCAGGTCAGGAGTTTGAGACCAGCCTGGCCAACATGGTGGAATCCCGTCTCTACTAAAAATACAAAAATTAGCTGGGAGTGATAGCACATGCCTGTAATCCCAGCTACTCGGGGGGCTGAGGCAGGAGAATCGTTTGAACCC
>NW_022436991.1:3582177-3586009 GCF_009761245.1 Sapajus apella | reverse complement strand
GCCCTGGATGCTGGTGACACTTCCCCTGGGCAGGAGGGCGGGGGACATGCAGATCTCAGCCCTGAACAGCCTGTCCTCTTGCCTCAAGGTTCTGGGTAGGCTGAGAACAGCCCGTCCTGCTGAGCTTCCTGTCACCTCTCTAGCTGCCCGCAGGCTGCACAGCTGCCACCCCGGCCCTGGCCTGGGAGAGGCGGTTCTCTGGGGCTCTTAGCGGGCTGTGGTGGGGGTGTCTTGGGGCCAGCCTGAGCTGAAAGACCGCCACAGCTTGCAAGCCACCTCCCCACTCTGTTATCACCTCTCCCTGAAGACAAGTTTTTTTTTTTTCAATTAACCAAAGCGGTTCATGGCAATGTGATAAGAGAATTAAATACAGAGCACCAGAATCAATGCCTCACACCAGGAAATCGCTGACTCTCTCTTCCCTCTTCCACCTGCCTCCCCTCCCTTCCTTCTTCCCCTATTCCCTCCATTCCACAAACATGTATTGAGCGCCTGCTGTGTGCCTGCCACTGTTCTAGGCCCTGAAGAGACAGAAGAGAACAAAAAAAGAGTCCCTGTGCACATCCTGGAGGGACTTTCCACGTGTGTGTGTGTGTGTGTGTCTGTACAGTATATGCAGACATTGGATAATAATAGCTGTTTATCGGGCACTTTCTCTGAGCTGTTCCATGTGCTTTGGTTATACTCATTCAGCTAATCCTCAGGACACCCCCCTGAAGTCAGTGATATTAGTCACAGAGGCCCAGGGAAGTGAAGTGACTTTGCCCAACGTCACACAGCTAGCAAGCGGCAGAGCCCCGATTGAACCCCAGCCGCCTGTCTCTGGAGCCTGCAGTGTAACCACAGCAGGGAACCACCACCAGAGACAGACAGCAGCAGCCACTAGGAGAAGGTAACCAACAGGCTTGCCTTCACAGCGCAGCGCCTGCTTCACCGCTGCACTGTTTGATGAGTTGGGCGGGTCCCAGATCTTACAAGCTCATGGTCATTGATCCAAGTGATGTGGAGGTCGGCCTAAAGTGAGAAATGGAATCCCCTCTGCCCTAAGACAGTCCTTCACCCCAATTCTATTCCCACAGTTTGGGCATCCACCCTGGCTGCCAGGCCAGGCAGGGGCTGTCCGGGTGAGCGGGGACCTGGCCATGAACCTCCCATGCTCCCCGGCCCCGGGGCCGCCTCCCGGAGGAGTGGGTGCCCCGCCCCTCCGTGGGCCGCCTGGTTTCTCTTTCTGGCAGCGTCCGCAGTCCCCTGGCGCTGTCACCCGCAGCTATTCTCGGCCTCCGGTCCCTTTCACTTTCTGCTCTGCATCTTCCTGCCTCGGTGGTTCCCCGCCGTCCACTGCTCCCCCAGACTGAGACCTCCCCGTTGCCCGCCCTGGGTTTCTGTCTGCTCCTCTCCACAGCGGCTGGCCCTGGCTCTGCCCCAAGGCCGTGGAGGAGGCCGAATGTCGCTGTAGAAAGGTCTGGGATAGTCCCCGCCAGCCCTTCATGGCCACGTGACCTTGGCCTGCCATTACGCTCTGTGCCTCACATCCTCATCTGAAGAGGGAATGCTGCCCATCCCCACCTTGCAGGGATGTGGGGAGGGGGGTGGTACCAGTGGAGGCTTCCAGGGGACCCTCCAGGAGTCTCATCCTGACTTGAGACTTGGCACATGGTGGGGGCACAGGTTCCCTCTCCCACCGGGATCGTCGCATCCAGGCTCTCGTGGGCTGAGGTGCAGAGGAAAGGAAAGACCAAAACCTGCTGGGGAGCGGCCGACACGGCCCTCAGCTGGGTGACCATGGGCAAGTCACTTCCCCTCTCTGGGCCTCAGTTTCCATATCTGTGAATGAGGCAGCTGGTCTGAAGAATAGTCATAAAGCAGAGTGACACAAGCTGGGCTAGAGGAAGCCCAGGAGGCCCTCCACCCAGGCTGGGGCCGGGGATGGTTCTGTAAAGGCTCTTGGGAGAGGGTTCCCTGAGCTGAGTCTCCAGAGAGAATAGTGTCTCTAAGTCACGGGAGGGTGAGCCAGAGCAATCGGGAGGACACTGTCAGCACATGCTAAGGCCCTGGGGCACCGAGTGCAGGGCTAGGGAAGGATTCCTCTGTGCTCTATGTGGCTTTCATCATCCCACAGGCTGGCTCGGACTTGTTCTCACAGTGTTGGCAGAGTCCAGAGGGAGCCAGTGGAAGAAGGCACAAGGCATCTTGAGGTCTAGGCTGAGATCTGGCACAAGATCACTTTGTCACTCCATCACTTCATTTCATCCTATTGGCTAAAGTAGCCTGATTCTAGGAATGCCGATACCGACTCAACTTTTTTTTTTTTTTTTTTTTGAGACAGAGTCTCACTCTGTCGCCCAGGCTGGAGTGCAGTGGCGTGATCTCAGCTCACTGCAGCCTCCGCCTCCCGGGTTCAAGCAATTCTCCTGCCTCAGCCTCCCAAGTAGCTGGGACTCCAGGCACATGCTGCCACGCCCAGCTAAGGTTTTGTATTTTAGTGGAGATGGAGTTTCACCATGTTGCCCAAGCTGATCTCGAACTCCTGAGCTTAGGCAATCCGCCCACTTCGGCCTGTCAAAGTACTGGGATTACAGGCGTGAGCCACCACCTCTGGCCTAGACTCAACTTCTTGATGGGAGAAGTGGTGAAGTCACACTGACAAGGGCAAGGATACATGAAGGATGAAGAGTTAGGGCTGGCTTTTCTTTTTTCCTTTTTTTTTTTTTTTTTTTTGAGTCTGAGTCTCGTTCTGTCACCCAAGCTGGAGGGCAGTGATGTGATCTCAACTTACTGCAACCTGCACTTCCCGGGTTCAATCTATTTTCCTGCCTCAGTCTTCCAGGTAGCTGGGACTATGGGTGTCTACCACCATGCCTGGCTAATTTTTGTATTTTTAGTAGAGGCGGGGTTTTGCCATGTTGGCCATGCTGTCTCGAACTTCTGACCTCAAATGATCTGCTCACTTCAGCCTCACAGAGTGCTGGGAATACAGGCGTAGGCCAGTGTGCCTGGTAGGGCTGGTTTTTCAATTACTCTGATGAACTCCCCAGCCCTCATCCCGTGTCAATTAAGTTCTGGGCCAGTCAAGGTGGCTCACACCTGTAATGCCAACACTGGGAGGCTGAGACAGGAGGACGGCTTGAGCCCAGGAGTTTGAGACCAGCCTGGACATCATGGCGAGACCCTATCTCTACAAAAAATAAAAAATTAACCGGGTTTGGTGTTGCTTGCCTGTATCCCAGCTATCTGGGAGGCTGAGGTGGGAGGATTGCTTGAGTCTCAGAGGTTGAGGCTGCAGTGAGCTATGATCACTCCACTGCACTCCAGCCTAGGAGACAGAGTGAGACCCTGTCTCAAAAAAAATAATAAAATAAATTCCAGTTTCTGGTCAGTGACTGTTTCAACAATGGGCACATAATTCAATTCTGGCCAATGAGACATGAAGAAAGTGTTCCTTGCTCCTAAGGGAAGCCCCAGGGAGAGATGGTTTCTGTTCTTCCTGATGTGATGCCTGAAACGTCACTGACCATCCTAGGACCAGCCTCAGATAAAACCAACATCAGGATAACAGCTGAAAGATGGAAGGAAAATGAACTTGGATTTCCTATTGAACAAGATAGTAAATGTCCAGATTCTTTTTTTTTTTTTAAGAGACGAGCTCTTGTGCTGTCATGCCAACAGGAATGCAGTGGTGTGATCATAGCTCACTACAGCCTCAAACTCCTGTCCTCAAGTCATCCTCCCACTTTGGCCTCCCAAATCACTAGGATTATAGTTGTGAGCCCTCACACCTGGCCCGTTTCCAGATCCTTTTTAAAAAAATAAAGACAAAGTCTCACTATATTGC